>NC_079219.1:19154760-19415565 GCF_029633865.1 Lampris incognitus
TTTTGTGAAGAAGAACCTGCTTTAGTGATTCAAGCCCAATTACATACATGTGTATATGTATATGTAATTATATTTATCCAGTATGAACATACCTTCTATATTAACTGTGAGAGATTGTACTTTTTTGTGGCAAATCCTAATAATCGGTTCATGTGTGTCATCTGTTTGTGTTTTGTTCATTTACTGGCTGAAGAGCACACAGCCACTTTGGTTGTGTAAAACTTTTATCTCTTCAGCACTAAATCAAGTACCCTATTATTCAGGGAAGCTAATTCAGTCAATTTATCTTCTGCGTTTTTTAGCAAAGGTCTCAAAGTGTGCATGGAGCTGTGCGGAGGTAGAGGCTTTGGCTTGTGTAGATGAAACCAACAACACACCCCTCACTGAGGATGTCACTTCCTGTCTGTTTGATCCAGGAAAGATGTGGCGGCAGAGGTCGGTGGTTCAGGCCTCTCAGGGTGATGGGCGGCCGTGCCCGCCTCAGATGGAGCAGTGGAAACCCTGTCCTGTCAGGCCCTGTTACCGATGGCAGTACAGTCCCTGGTCCGAGTGTAGAGTGGAGGTATGTCCCTTCATTATGTAATGTATGTACTGTAATATTATACAGTGTAATGCAATATGATACAGTAAGGCAAGTTGTATCATCTGAGTCTTATACTGGTCTAGCATGAATTTGTATTCATTAGATATCCTTAACAGTAATAAGATCACATTATTGAATTCCCTTATAAATCCACGCAAAGCTGCTTGATTCACAGCGTTATGCCGACATGTGAACAACATCTGCTAACCTCGTAAGCATGAAAAACTTGAATGTGGCAAAAAACAAATCTGAAAACAACCCAACCCAATAGATCTCTATGCATTTATACATATGTAGTGTATCACACAACATTGTGAACAGATTAACAGATGGCAAGCTACAAGAGCCAATAGAGTAATAAATAGAAATGATTTGCAAGATGTTATAATTAACATTTGCAGTGTTAATTATAAAAAAGGGGTCTTTGTTCAGTCATTGTGAATTTCCTTCATGGAATTTTTGGAGTGCACACTTGTTTCTCCTTTCTTCTTATTGCAAACCAGTCAGCAGAGTCATTACACAATTATTAATCTGACCGCTAGTCATTACCATCATTTTCATGCTGTTATTCTGAAGGTATGTGAGCAATATGTGTGAGGGTTATTCAATAGTAATTGGGTTTATCAGCTCTCACTTGATCAGTGAAGTGCTGCAGCCAATAAAGTTTTGATTTTTGCACTGGAGGATAAGAGACCGTCGTGAGCCAAATGACTGTTGTCAGGTGCAAATTCAAGTATTTCTGGAGAAAACAGCTGAATTTGTCTGGTTGCATCCCAGAAGCCTCAGCAGCTCAGCAGAAGTCATGAGAGAGCTGTTTTTACAATGCTGCAGAACTTTCAATTGCCATGGGTCAACTTGCATGACAATTTGACCTTTTAAATGTTGATAAATATGTAAGGTCCGATTCTAAAACACAAGGCCAGTCTGTAAAAATAGAATGTTTTTAAGCTAATCAGTTAAACAGGGACTTTGAATCTTCTCTACTTATCTTTAGCAGTAGACACAGCCATTGTGAATTTGTGCTATCAATCATTTTAAATGACTGTTTGCTCCCTTCTTAAATATTAGATACTCTCAAGCAAACTATTCATACACAACTCTAGTCACTAAGATGTCATTGTATATGGCTAATGCAGGATCCCAGTGAACATTAAACTGTTATTTAGGAACTACACAGGGTGGAAACTTTGTATAAATTATTCTTACCTGGGGGCATCCAGGTAGCATAGCGGTCTATTCCGCTAACTACCAACACGGGGATCGCCGGTTCAAATCCCCATGTTACCTCCGGCTTGGTCGGGCGTCCCTACAGACACAATTGCCCATGTCTGTGGGTGGGAAGCTGGATGTGAATATGTGTCCTGGTGGCTGCATTAGCACCTCTTCTGGTCAGTCCGTGCACCTATTTTTTTGGGGGGGGGGACTGGGAGGGAATAGCGTGATCCTCCCACGGCCCCATGCGCTATGTCCCCCTGGCGAAACTCCTCACTGTCAGGTGAAAAGAAGCAGCTGGCGACTCTACATGTATCAGAGGAGGCATGTGGTAGTCTGCAGCCCTCCGCGGATCGGCGGAGGGGGTGGAGCAGCGACCGGGACATCTTGGTAGAGTGGGGCAACTGGCCAGATACGATTGGGAGAAAAAAAAACAAGATTCTTACCTGGGGCAATGATACAGCGTGGGGACATTATTTTTCCTTTGCTGTACTAAAAAGTAAAGATAAATTAAAACAGGAGATCTCTGAAGTTTGACTTCAGCAGTTTGGCTGTCCATCAGATGAAACTTTCCCCTGGCTTTACTCATTTCTAAAGGAAAAAGACGTACATGCAGCTAAAATCAATAAAACATAGTGACTTCACATACTTATTACGTTCCCGTGATGATCAAGTCGAGAATCGAGGCCATTTGTCCACTTTTTTGCCCCTTTTGTCTACGTGCAGCACCAGTAAATCTGAAAATTCACACTCACCATTTTAGCCACCGGCTGCCAAAAGAGGGTTGTTTACCATGCACATTTATATGGTACAGACACAATTCGCCGGGATTGTGGCTGCCAGCTGGTGGCAGCTGGTAACTTCGCTATGTGATAACACATCATCCTCCCCTGCGGTCCTCCTGTCTGTCTCAGGGCGTGGTGTGTGGACATGGCATGCGCTACAGAAGCCTGTCCTGTTTCGTGTCTGACGGCTCCGGGGATGGCGAGGGCAGCCTGGTGGACGAGGAGCTGTGTAGTAGCCTGGAAATGGAAGTCAACAGAGAGAAGCAGATCATACTGAAGGAGACCTGTATCCTGCCATGCCCAGGTAGGAAAGTGGACTAAACCAAGACAGCTACCAGTCATACACATATGCTGAATTACACAGGGTCACAAGTAGCTATGTGTAGTCTACTCCAGCAACCAAAACAGACCTGCTACCCTCCATGCCAAGGTTATACTTTAAAATCAGCAGTTTACAACAGCTATAGGTATCACATTAGATCCTGGTTATGTTTCTTTACATTTCAATTAAGGTAAAACTTTGTTCCTTATCATTTAGGTTTACTTGTGCAGTTAAAAGGTAGTGGAGCAGAGGGATAGAAACAGCAATAATTAAAAAAAAACAGAAAAAAAATGTTTTCGCTGTGGAGATAAAAACCCGATTTGCTCGTAAAAACACATGACATTTAAATTTCATCCATGAATTCACTTGACATAAAGGGAAGGAGGAGGAGACAGTTTAAGGAAGGATACGAAAGCCTGAGGACAACTGAGAGATGGATTGTGTGATAGCGAGCACAACTCATTTCTTCGATGTTGGTTGTAATATTTAGTGTACTGGATGTACTTTGCGTTAACTGTTAGGTTTATGGTTCATGTGATAAAGCTTCGTTTGGCCACTTCATTTTAGCACCATCTTTACTGCACTCACTGATGTTGTGCCTGAACAGGCGAAGCGCAAAACGAAAAGCAAGATGATGAAACATGCTGTTTGATGAATGTGTTAATCTAAAAGTTGTCTACATGGAGGACCCCGGTAAACAACTACTACTAATTCTAGCAGTGTTACAGCCATTTTATACCTCTGAGGTACAGGCAATAAGCCTAATTTGTGACTGTGTTCATGCCATGCTCCATCCAGTTGACCCACACGGGGAACCTTTTCACTCAGGAGTGTAATCCCAACTGGACGATTATCCTGAGGTTTATGATACACACACAGACTGATCCCTTATGAGGATTACATGCCCGGGAGTTTCATTAAGAACAGGTCTTGGGCTCAATAAAATAACAACCACAGCAAAAGTGTCTCAAAGTTAATGTCCAAGTCCAGGTAGCGTAGCAGTCTATCCACCTACCAACACGGGGATTGCCGGTTTGAATCCCTGTGTTACATCTGGCTTCGTTGGGCATCCCTACAGACACAATTGGCCGTGTCTGTGGGTGGGAAGCCGGATGTGGGTATGTGTCCTGGGTGCTGCACTAGCGCCTCCTCTGGTTGGTCGGGGCGCCTGTTCGGAGGTGAGGGGGAACTGGGGGGGAATAGCGTGATCCTCCCACACGCTACGTCCCCCGTTCTTTTCACTGTCAGGTGAAAAGAAGCAGCTGGCGACTCCACATGTATCAGAGGAGGCATGTGGTAGTCTGCAGCCCTTCCCAGATCAGCAGAGGGGGTGGAGCAGCGACCAGGACAGCTTGGAAGAGTGGGGTAATTGGCCAAGTACAATTGGGGAGAAAAAGGAGGAGGGGGGGGTCCAAAAGAAAAAAGTTAAAGTCCAAAATGAATCTTCTACCTTTTTCACATTAGGAGAAATTCAAATTAATTACATATCAATTTTTGCCTTCACTTGATTGCCAAATGTCATCATCCTCTTTCCTCCAATCCTCCCTGGCCACTTTGCTTGGCAAATCCTCCAGTAAGATGATACAGAAGGAGAGAGTAAAAAAAATGGAAGACGAACCTCAGTAGTCTACATTCACTTGTAGCCAGTAGACTTTCCCCAGCTCCCTGGTGAGCCTTGTGGCTTTAGGATTTGGGGCTGACAAGTTAATGCAGCTCAGATGTTCTCACTGAGGAGTGCCAGCAGCTGTGTATGATGTGGCTCGGTGGGGGAAAAGTGGTGCTGAGCCAGCCAAGCCGCTGGACAGGTGAGCTCTGTCTCACTGCTGCTGGCCACTATCCATAGTGCCGTTGCCACCTTATCCGTCGACGGATGGCTCGGCACATTCCCTCCGGCACCTGGCATCTGTGCTTGTATTGTGAGTTACAATGGGCCGCTGAAGCATGACAGTGTGTACTTTAGATTGGTGTTTCTGAATCTGCAGGCCTTGGTTCAGGGATCAGTGCCAGCATCTGAGATATTACTAAGCATTACTGGTCTGGTTAATTGGCATATAGGCAATTGTTATGCATCCCTAATATAGCTTCAATATAAGTCTGTGTTATTTTCAAAGTCAGCAGCCCTTGAGGGCAGAAATACCATTGCTTGCTTCTCCCCAAGGTGACAGTATAAATTAGGAGCTTATTTCAACACTAGATATTCATACTGGGTCATCATTATTCAACCATTATTCACTATCTCAAATATAAAGTACTGGGCATGCATATGTTTTTTTGTCAATGGAGGACTTACATTACCGGGTGTCTTTCAAGAAATTATGTAATTTTCTCTTATTTTGCAAGAAGTAGTGGTTTCACAGTTTTAAAATAGGGGATGCCTCATTTTGTAGAAAAAAAAGTCATTTGATATGTGTTGTTTACTGAGATTGAAAACACAGAACTATACAGGTATCAAACAGCAATCTAAAGCCCATTCTGTTTTCTATGTGGTGAGGTGAAGTGTGGTTTGGGAGGCAATATAAAGGGTTTTTTGTGGGTTCATGGACAGCTTTGGGATTTTGGCAAAGTGCATTAACACATGTCCAAACACACACTCACACTATGTGCCACCCTTGACTCATGCCCAATTTCCCCTGTTGTTTTGTAAACTATAGTTTCCAGCTGTGACCAAACTGTAACCCACACAATCACAGTTTTCCTACAACGTATATTAGCTTCCTCACTCACCCTTGGGTACAGAACACACATATTGCGTGTGTGTGTGTGCGTGTGTGTGTTCATCAGCGTCTCAGCTAGATAAAATTGGCCCCCCAAGTAGCTCAACTTGTAGAGTATGGAACGAACACTGTCAGGTTAGATGCTGCAATTCACATTTGAGCCACCCATGGTAAAAATGGAGGTACTTGTGGTAATCAAAGAAAGTTGAATCAGTTCATCTGGATACAACGTTTATTGACAGAAACGTTTCATCACTCATCTAAGTGACCTCCTCAGTCTAAACTGACTGCAGGTATCCCCACCATTATAAACAGTAGTTGCATAACGACCAAAACCAAAAATCAGTTTCATATGCATAGTTTACTAGTTTATACCATGATCACAGAGAACACTTGTTTCTGCTTGGCTGGAGGGTGAGCGTTAAAACTGTATATTAATAATAATAATAATTCTTCTTCTTTACGCTTGTTCCCTGTTTCTCAGGAGTCGCCACAGTGGATTTTACAGTTTCCGCTGGTACCCTGTGAGGGCACAGCACCGATGGTGACCGTTGTTAACATGGGCCTAATCCTACCCTACCCTAATAATAATAAACTTTATTTATATTGCACCTTTCTAAATAACGTTAAAGGTACCTTACACAACAGGATAAAATAATGCACATAGTCAAGATAAAACAACAAAATGCAATAAAAATATAGGACATAATGCCAGATCCGCTCCACATAACAAGGTAAAACACGGTCAGGATAAAGTCAAAACAGCATACTTAAAATGAAGAGAATTAGAGCTGATAAAACAAGGATTAAGATGAAAAAATTCAAAATAAGATGATGAAAGAAAAATATAAAAACACAAAGAATTAAAAATTATAAAAGTATAAGATGTAAACAATATAGAGATAAATAAATAAAAACTGGGCAACAATGGATTTACTATAAAAAAGCCTTCCTGTAAAAGTAAGTTTTAAGAAGCGATTTAAAGGAAGGCAGTGAGTTTGCTAGCCTAATTTCCTCAGGTAGGGCGTTCCACAGCTGTGGGACTCTTACAGAAAATGCCCGGTCACCTTTAGTAATGAGGCTGGCTGAAGGAACAGTTAAAAAGGACCTGCCTTAGGAGCGCAGGCAGCAACCAGGCCCATGGGGTGTGAGTAAATCAGTATTATATTTAGGAGCGAAGCCACGTAGGGCTTTAAAATTAATTAGTAAATGTTTAAAATCAATCCTATACCTAGCAGGTAGCCAGTGAAGCATTGCAAAAATGGGAGTGATCTGTTCATGTCTCCCGGAATTTGTTAACAGTATGGCAGCTGAGTTTTGGACGAGCTGGAGGCGGGAGATGGACTTTTGACTGAGCCCAGAATACAGGGAATTACAATAATACAGAAGTGATGAGATAGACCATTTTTAACTTTTGCGATGTTTCTAATTTTGGAAAAAGCAAGACTGTACTATCGTGGTGATTTGTGTGTCAAAGCGGAGCTTGGAGTCATAAAAGACACCCAAATTACAGAGTGCTGAACAGTGGAGGATGGGTTCCCTACACTCTTTTCCAGGTCGCCAGTTAGGTTAGGGGCTGAATAAAAGGACCTCTGATATGGACTCATTGAGCCGGAAGAAGTTTTTTAACATCCAAGACTTAATATCAGAGAGACAAGCCATAAGACGAGAAAGATCATGTGTGTCATTACCAGTAAATGGGACATAAAGCTGGCTGTCGTCTGCATAACAGTGAAAATTAATATTATGATGATGGATGATCTGACCCAGGGGGAGCATGTAAATGGAAAATAATAATGGACCAAGAATTGGCCCCTGGGGGACACCACGTGCAAGGGGGGCTGGGGATGAGGACAATTCTCCCATTACAACAGAGAAAGATCTGTCAGATAGGTAAGATTGGAACCAGGCTAGAGCAGTATCCTTAATGCCAACATAGTTTTCCAGGCAATTTAAAAGGATGTTGTGGTCAACCATATCAAAATTGGAACTCAGGTCAAGCAGAATTAAAACTGAGCAAGCACCAGAGTCAGCGGTGAGCAATAAGTTGTAGGTAATGTTAATGGGAGCTGTTTCTGGAATCCTGATTGGATTGCTCGAAAATACAACTATTCATGTGTGTGATTAGTTGAAGAGCAAAAGACTTTTCTAAGATTTTAGATAAAAAAGGCAGATTTGAAATTGGTCTAAAATTACTTAAAACAAGAGGGTTGAGAGTAGGCTTCCTCAGGAGAGGTCAGACTATTGCGTGTTTAAAACTAGATGGGGGAAAAACTCGTAGACAATGAGCAGTTGATAATGGAGAGAATTTGTGGGCAAACAGTGTAAAATACCTCTTTCAGAAATCTAATGGGGATGGTGTCCAGTTGACAGATGGAAGAGTTCAAGTGGGAGATTAACTCTTCTAAGTCTAATAGAGAAATTTGCTTAAAGCGAGTCAGACTGGTGGAGGGTTCAATGCAAGTGGAGAGATTGCTTGTAACCGGTGTAATATGGAGTCTAATGTCACCTATTTTCTTAATAAAGTGGTGGAGAAATTGCCTGCATTTTTCTAGTGAATGCATCCAAAGGTTGGTTTTGGGCTGGGCTAACCACTGAATTTATAGCCTGAAACAAAACCCTGGGGTTGTGGCAGCTACCAGTAATTAAATTAGAAAAGTAGGAATGCCTTGCTTCCTTAACTGCATTCTGATAAGCCAGCATCAAACTTTTCAGTCTATCACGAGATACCCGAGTTTGCCCTTCTTCTGTTTTCTCTCAGCTTTCCTGCACTGCCTCTTTAAATCCCTTGTGTGGTCATTAAGCCAGGGGAGGGCGTTATGTTTGACACATTTAACTTTGATAGGGGCAATGCCATCAAGGATCATCCGACAGGTATTATTAAAATTGTCCAATAAATTATTTACAGAGAGATCCTTCTGGTTAAGAGTATTACTAGCCAGAGCCAATAAAAACTTTTTTTTTTCTAAAACACTAGCTGACTTGGAGTTAAAAGACCGAGAGCGGATATAGGTTGATGGCTTGTGAGCAGGGAGCGGGAGCGGGGTGTGAAAAATTACAGCTTTGTGATCAGAGACATTAAAATCTAGCAGTTCAATATTATTAAGAGAAACATTATAAGACATCACCAGATCGAGAGTATGCCCCTTATGAGTTAGCTCAAGCTCAAAAGACTCAAAGAGATTAATAAAATCAGTGATAAATCAAGACGTGGAAGGGCAGCAAACATGTATATTGAAATCACCAAGGATAAGAACACTGTCATATCTGCCCATAATAAAGGAAAGAAGTTCAGAAAATTGTTGAATAAAACTAGTTTGTGTCATGGGTGGTCTCTAGATTAAGAGACAGAGTATCGGATGGTGGCCATTTAAAAGAAAACCCAGACATTTGAAAGAAGAAAAAATATTGAGAGACAGATAATCCAACTGTAGTTCAGCTCAAGTTTAATCGCTGTAAGAAATTCATGAGCTAGCCACAAAGGTGCTATGTAACCATAGCAACACGCGGAAGTTAGTCGCAAGCCCAGTGAACATTCAGAGCTTTAGCTGCTAACTCTCATAACCTTTTAATTCCAATTCCAAAACGTTCAACAAAAAATAAGTGAAAGCTTTTATTTTAATGCTTTGGTAAGTGACCGTGGTACAAGTGGGATAATCCACTCCAAGGTGAGAGAGGTGGTGGTGCCTCTGCATTGTGCATTAAAATCCTTCAGTGCACACCTTGTTGTTTGTATTGTACATGGATATAATTCGCCATGCTCCACGCTCTGGTATTTCTAACAAAAAGAAGTGCATGGCAATGTGTTTTGTGTCTTTACCTCTGCAGGGGAATGCTACTTAATGGAGTGGTCGGACTGGAGCCCATGTGTGAGCGTGTGTGTCAAGGGAGCCGGCGTGGTCTTTGGCTCTGTCCAGGTGCGCTCACGGGCTGTCATGGCCCAGGAGCCTGAGAACCTGCAGCTTTGCCCTGACCAGTCCTGGGAGTCTCGGCCCTGCACTGGTAGGAATGGTTTAAACTGCCGGTCTTCTACTACCTAACCGCTTTTCTTAAAATAAATGTCCACAAACTGGCTTTTGACAATTTAATAAGTGGAAAACTAAAGAATTTTAATAAGGTCCTGGGTGAACTTGTAGTCCAGAACTCGATTGTGTTGAATTAAACCAGCAACAAATAAACTCATGCTTTTAATTTTTTTTTGCATCCAATTTCAACACAGTATAAAACACCATGCTTGTTTACTGTTGCAATCTGTGTCGATCACCCATTATGCTGACTAAAAACCAACCTCAGCACAAAGCCATAGGCGCAGTCGTTAGTGAACACCACACACACGCACATATGTGTGTGTACATGTGTGTGTGCATACATATATATATATATATATATATATATATATATATATATATATATATATAGCGGGGGGGGGGGTTTCTGAAAGCATCAATGGTGTTATACGTGCTCAACTAATGAGCAGCGGATGTTGAATATCCGAAATTCACTGGGTCCCTGGTGGTCTCATAAGTGCTCAACAAGGTAAGGAGCAGAGATAGTGTTTTTTTCCGAAACCGTCAATGGTGTTTTAAGTGAATATAGATATATAGATATAGATAGATATACACTCACTGGCCACTTTATTAGGTACACCTTGCTAGTACCGGGTTGGACCCCCTTTTGCCTTCAGAACTGCCTTAATCCTTCGTGGCATAGATTCAACAAGGTACTGGAAACATTCCTCAGAGAGTTTGGTCCATATTGACATGATAGCGTCACGCAGTTGCTGCAGATTTGTCGGCTGCACATCCATGATGCGAATCTCCCGGTCCACCACATCCCAAAGGTGCTCTATTGGATTGAGATCTGGTGACTGTGGAGGCCATTTGAGTACAGTGAACTCATTGTCATGTTCAAGAAACCAGTCTGAAATGATTCGAGCTTTATGACATGGTGCGTTATCCTGTTGGAAGTAGCCATCAGAAGATGGGAACACTGTGGTCATAAAGGGATGGACATGGTCAGCAACAATACTCAGGTAGGCTGTGGCGTTGACACGATGCTCAATTGGTACTAAGGGGCCCAAAGTGTGCCAAGAAAATATCCCCCACACCATTACACCACCACCACCAGCCTGAACCGTTGATACAAGGCAGGATGGATCCATGCTTTCATGTTGTTGACGCCAAATTCTGACCCTACCATCCGAATGTCGCAGCAGAAATCGAGACTCATCAGACCAGGCAACGTTTTTCCAATTTTCTATTGTCCAATTTTGGTGAGCCTGTGCGAATTGTAGCCTCAGTTTCCTGTTCTTAGCTGACAGGAGTGGCACCCGGTGTGGTCTTCCGCTGCTGTAGCCCATCTGCCTCAAGGTTCGACGTGTTGTGCGTTCAGAGATGCTCTTCTGCATACCTCGGTTGTAATGAGTGGTTATCTGAGTTACTGTTGCCTTTCTATCAGCTCGAACCAGTCTGGCCATTCTCCTCTGACCTCTGGCATCAACAAGGCATTTTCGCCCACAGAACTGCCGCTCACTGGATATTTTCTCTTTTTCGGACCATTCTCTGTAAACCCTAGAGATGGTTGTGCGTGAAAATCCCAGTAGATCAGCAGTTTCTGAAATACTCAGACCAGCCCGTCTGGCACCAACAACCATGCCATGTTCAAAGTCACTTAAATCACCTTTCTTCCCCATTCTGATGCTCGGTTTGAACTGCAGCAGATCGTCTTGACCATGCCTAAATGCATTGAGTTGCTGCCATGTGATTGGCTGATTAGAAATTTGCGTTAACAAACAGTTGGACAGGTGTGCCTAATAAAGTGGCTGGTGAGTGTATACACACACACACACCAGTCTGGTTACTGTACAGCCCCACAGTGGCCTTCATTTGCCTTATTTGGTTTCGAAACATCTTTCAAGGGACTTGGGGAAGGTGTGACCCAGCAAAGTGGAAGCAAGGTGAGGCATGAGAGAGAGACACACACAGTGAGTGTGAGAAGAGAGAGGGGGTGAGAAGTGCTGGAGGAAAAAAGAGGACTTAGTTCTATGTTGGAAGGTACGGTGGGAAGAAAGAAGATTGAAGCCAGCGAACGGATGAGAACAAGCCAGAGTGCTAAAGAACTATGCTTTGCCACAGTCCAAGATTCAGAGAAAGAATAATGGAGAAAAGTAAAGAGCAGAGAAGGGTAAAACCGGTGCAGCTGCAGACAAATTGCCCAATGTTACCAGAGACAGAGCTGTGCTATCGATTAATGCCCTGATATTGTACCCGGCTGTACAAAGAAGAGATCTTTCTTTTGTTTCAAGGGTAAATTGTTCATTTACGCTTGCTGAAATGTCCTGGACTGATGATTGGTTGCACAGTTCTCTATAGGGAAATTTGGTCATTTGCTGTGCTGATGGAGATATTGGTAAAGCAGTAATGGAATTGATAGAAAGCCATTAAGTAAAAGCTCTTACTGAAGATTAAAACGCTGAAATAGACTACTCTGTGCCATGGCAGTGATGCTGATATTATGTGGCAGCAGCCTACAATGTGCATAACTTCCCAGCTGCTCTATTAATCCCTCACTCCTATGATAAATGAACCCCTTTACAGACTCTGTACCTAGTGTACAGCTGCCTGCAGCTTTTGTGTTGAAAGCTGCCTCATTGTTTACTTGCTCTTAGGTGGCGAGTGTTACGAGTACAAATGGATGAGCAGTGAGCGTCCAAACTCTACCCGCCCCATCAGCTGGTGCCAGCGGTCAGATGGACTCAATGTCACAGGTCAGACATTTTGCAGTGGTGCATCAAAACCTGGCCCCAGGACCGATATGGTGTGGATAAATGTGCAATGGTTAGGTACTTGAATGATAGAGTAAAAACCTAGAGTACAATAACTGTTGTCAGTACAAAGGATGTATTCCTGAAGACACCAGATCCTGAAGGGTACCGCACTCAATTATAACGACCTTTGACCTGCAGGAGGCTGCCCCCCCAACAGGCCCCGGGTAGACAACAGCTCCTGTGATCCTCCCTGTCTAATGCCAAAGGCTTTCTGCAGTGAGGTGAGTTTCTCTTGTTTCATTGTATAACAAAATGAAATAAAATAAAACGTGAATAGCAAAACTACATCATAAAAAAAACAACGTAGCAGAATACATAGACAAAACGCAAACCATAGCAGAGTACAAAGCAAAATTAGAACATATTAAAAGCAATGAAAAACTTCAAAGCAGCAGAAAACAAAACAAATGGCTACAACATCATGTCATATATGGTGCAATAAAAGGTTGCTCATCAACACAAAATGCAAAGTCCCTTCTCTGGCACCAGGCGGCACATCATTTCATGGACAAATTGGGTCCTCCATGTGCACTGGGGATAAGTTGGTTTGAAGAAAGAGTGTCCTTCATTTGATTCAGTGGCTTATTAATTTGGCTTTAACAGAAGCATGACATTGTGTAACGTTATGAAGCACAGGATGGGTAGTTTGAGACAGGGAGGAAGGTTCATCATCCCAAGAGGAAGCTCTAGCACTTGACAGCATAAATAACACCTGTAATATGATGCATGCCAGGGGCAGCAGACATCAAACCAAGCTGTTATTCCTTTTTTTTTTCCTACCAAACTGTGATTAATGATCCTCGTAAAAGCAACCATCTTTATTTATCGCTATAGGTTTAATCATCTTTTTTTCTTGCACCAGCTGTCAGGGAGGTCAGAGCACAGGGTCAGCAACAGAACAGCCCCCTGGACCCAGTAGTGAGTCATTGTCTTGCTGGCTCAAGAACCCAGGTTTGCTGATGGAGAAGTGAGCTCTCTATCCACTACACCATCCAACCACCCACCAACACTAAAGTTAGATGGGAATGATGACACTATTGAAATGAGAAACACAGCAGTACAAAAAAAAAATCAGGAAGCTAAGTCTTTATCCTACAGTAGCCAGTAAATCAATGAGCCATCTTTGCCATTTTACTGGTCAGTTAATTATTGTAGACAGAATTGAATGTTTAATGATGGTTGGTAACCAACCACAATAAAACCTTGATAAAAAGTCTCATTAGCAGCAGATATTTCCTAACACGCGGGGAAGTCTCTCCCATAGCTGGAAGTCAGCCTTTCAGTGTCCTGTATAAGTTTGTCTCTAACTATAAGGCAAACTCTGGTGCCTCATGTCTCCTCATTAAAGTCCAGTTTAGTCCCCCTGTCTCAACCCAAATATTACCCTTGTCTGCCCTCTGCAGGCTGGAGTTTGCATGTGCGAGGACGGGTACACAGAGGTACTGTCCCCTGTCGGGCAGCTGGACCAGTGCGCCCCCATCCCAGTCCTGGAGATCCCCACGGCCGGGGACAAGAAGGCAGATGTGAAGACCAGTCGTGCCATTAATCCCACCCTGCCTACCACTATCCAGCCTGGACGTACTGGACGCACCTGGTATCTACAGCCATACGGACCAGGTCAGACAAAACATAACACTATTAAGGGTTTGCTCAGATCCCCATTAGTTATTACTCAGGTAACACCTGCTTCTCCTAAATTACAACTCTCAGAATGGCAATACATCAAGCTCTGCTAGTACTGAGTATATTATGTTGTAAATGGTGACTTACTTGGTCACACAGGTTTAACTTTTTTTGTCATCTTAAGTGCATGGACTAAAACTGGCATATTAATTGCCTCAAAGCGCAAATTCTAGATGCATGTCTTACCACCTGACTTGCTGGTATGTTGAAATTTTTTTAAAAAAAAATCAGCATCTGCATAGATCATTCACACCCATGGTGCATGACAATAAAATTATGCTTGACAAACATTTTGGATCTACCAGCTCTAAATAGATTGATGTCATCTGTCACAGATCCTTAACACAGCATTTGTCAGCAGCAGGCACCTCCACAGTTTCTTCGCACCGCCACGTAACTCGTAATCTTCAAAATCACGCATTTTTTGTATTGGCATACCACAGCCGATGATATACTATGAAGATCTACAACATGTCTTTTTTCACCTCCAAACTGATAAATAAAGAGAACAAGTGTTTTGCAGCAGAGCATGGGAGTTTTCATGAGCTTTCACATAATGAATTGCTGGTGCACTGAATGGCTGTTAGTGCCATAATAAGGTGTAAACAGGGAGCCAAACTGATGAGCCTCCTCTTCCACAGATGGGAAGCTGAAGATGTGGGTGTACGGTGTAGCGGCTGGAGCCTTCGTGCTCCTGATATTCATAATTTCTATGATATACCTAGCTTGGTGAGTTTGCACTCCGCTGTTTATCCCCCTTCTCTCCTCATTATAATTCATGAAAAAGAAATCCCTCAACCCTCAGTTTTGTTTCCCCATCCAGTTTGAGTTGAACCATTCCTGCCATTTTATTTATTTGTGTGTTCATGTGTGTCTTTATTTTGCTCTCCTCATGCCATCCTTTTGTGAGAGCAGCAGCTACTGTGCCAAGGCGTGTCGTTCACTTAAGGCCCAAGAGTCTGACGCCAATGGGGCAGTGGTATGGATGGGCCAAAACGCACACGAGTTGACTTACACCTGTCCCGATTGCCAAGAGTTGGCCCAAAGTGGCGCCAATGGCTAACTAGGATGTGGAGGGCCCCTAACCTCCTCTATATAAGTAGATGCAGTCGTTGAACTTTTCCCACGACCCCTCTCCACCAGCGCCACATGACCTGCATGACTCAGATAGAGTGAAGTTGCTGGTGCAGGTGAGGGCTTCCTAAAACTACATAGCTGTTTTTTTTAAGAGCTTCTAGAGTGCATAGATAGACGGTCGTGTTCCTCTTTTTATCTCCCATTAGGAAATGCTAATCACCTTTTAGTGCAAGGCCATGCTAGTATATCTGCCTATTAAGGTAAAAGATGTCTAAATAGCCTGTACTGTGTATGACCTGTAGAGACGTATGAAGATTGATAATTCCCATAATGCAAAGTGCACTCACAGTATACCCAGTACTCAGAGTGACACATCAGCGTACACCTTGGTAAGTACATAGTGTATTACAAACATTTTTTCTCCGGTACTTATACAGCTTTGTGGTGTACCTGACTATTTTTCCAAAGGCTAATTAACTGGAAAGGGCTTTTTATAAACCTATTCCTTTACCAGCACAGTACTGTTGAGCATTCTTGACGTCAAAGAAGAGGACAGCCAGTATGTAACTAGCACCAACATGGAGTAGACGTGTAATAGTCCTTCCACCAAGCCCAGTACAGTGGAGTACTGGTTCCTAACCCGCCATGAATGGCAAATTAAGGGGAGTCTTGGATACCATTTTAGGGGACTCCCTGTCTTCCTGAAATAACGTTCAGAATTTTCATCGATAGCTTCCTACTCTTACTATTGTAATGTCACATCGCCCTCTTGTGGTTTGAACAGGAAGCGGCATAATGCTCACGCTAATTTTCCAGCCTTTTTCATCTCTTCTTGTTCTTTCTTTGCCATAACCTCATTTGATTTTTATTACACACGGTGTGGCTTTTGTTTGTTGCTGTGGGCTCAAAATATTAGGAAGACCTGCTCTGCCCCTTTCATGGCTACTAAGCCGGTGAAATCGGGGGAAAATGTTGATCCCTTATTGTTCTAACTTTTAAAAAAAACAAAACCAACAAACGCTACGTAAAATGATAATTCATACCTGTTATTCAACAGTCAGCATTTACTGTCATAAACAGTACAAACACAAAGCTAGAAATTTGATGATGTCATTTGAAATCCAAAGCAGCTCCATAAACATGAATGGAAAACTGATGGTTCCTTTTCCCCTCATCTGTGGAGCTTCCAAACAGTGACATCACGAGTGTTGTCCACCGATCCCACTCTTTGAAAAGGGGAGGGGACAGAAAATGTAGATAATTTTAAAGAGGTTTCCTCGACAAAGGGGTACAACACCACATTGTACCTTAACTTTCTTTTCCAATTAATTCTTCAGTGCAGCTGAGTTATGAACAGATTTCCTAATATTTTGGGCATTCTGTCTTCTGCCAAGGTACTGTAATATATGGATAACATGGAAATGCATACCGGGATTACACAAAAATTAACCCTCTGTATCATTCTATGTTTTAATTTGTGCAGATCTTTTAGTTGCAGCTCTATAACAAGCTTTCCTCATGTGTTTTGTTTGTTTATTTACGACCACAAAAGTCTAAGCGGTCAAGTAATTATGACCAGTGTAGAATAGCTTTCCCTGACCTCATACAGATGTTGTAAGAGTTTTCATCTGCTTTTGCTGAGATTTATTCCAAAAGATGAATTTCATTGTCTCTTACATGTGAGTAGTGTGAAGTTGTTTTAAAGGATTGGCCATAAGACCGGATCCTCTCGCACAAGATTTAAACATGGCCGACTATATGTTCTGTTCCCTAGTTGCAACCGTTTGGACAGAAAACGTACCGAGCATGGTATAGCTATAGTCTTTTTAGAGTATGATTTAAATAGCTGCTCTGAATCTCACTTTTGTTCTCTCATTTAGCAAAAAGCCAAAGAGGCCTCAGAGACAGAGGCAACAAAACAACCGACTAAAACCTCTGACTCTGGCCTACGACGGGGATGCCGACATGTAGCTGCCCCCCCTCCATGGAAAGCCCCCCTCCCCTCCCATGGAAAGCTTCACTGCTCACAGAGACCAACTTCATTATGCCATTACATTGAGGGGCAAGGACTTCGGTGCCGAGGACAGACACGTCACAGGGCGTCAAAATTGAGAGACACTCACAGGCGTTTCCAGTAATCCTCCACTCACTCAACCCTTTTCCCCTTCATTTTTGATATTTTCTTACGCAAGAGCCTTCACAACTTCCACGGTCTACAAGCAAATGCCTTTTTTTTTTTTGCACCCTCGCCCCCGCCTCTCCCACACATATACACACGCACACACACACTTTCCTGTAAAGGAAATATCATTTTGGAACACGAGAGGGACGGCTGCAAGAGACAGGCCCGACTTCTGTTGTTTCTGAATGCAGTACGGCACAAGCTCCAACTCTTCCCCCGTGCTTTTCTGCTTGTCCCCTTAAAATGCTGAGTAGCTAGAGGCTCAGGATGCTCCGACGGTTCGTACGTTGCCAAAGTCACCGCAGGGAAGAGGAGGAGGGGGAGAGGAAAATCTCCATTAAAAAGGCTTAGACTCCTTTTCTCAATCCTCAACTGGGTTTTGACTCAAATCTCTTTTACTCTCTCGAACAAAAGGGATGCTTTGCTCCTCTCTCCATTTTCTTTTTTTGCTTTGATTCATAGGCTCACAGGCCTGTGCTGAAGGATAAACTGATCTGTATGATGCTGATGGAGGAATAGTCAATCACTTGTTCATGGAACTGATGCCTGCCTCGCCCCTTTGCTTTGTTCCAGGCATTACATTGCACTATATTAGTGCAGCATGATATGCACATTTGACCTCTACCTACTATCTGCCATAGAACACTGCCTCTTCTACAGAAACAAAAAAAAAATATAAACACTATACAAATGGACAATAAGGTAAACATCGCAAATGGAAGCTCACTTGGAAGAAGAAAAAAACGTGGCAACAAGAAATCATGTATACACGCATCACATTCTGCAAAACAGGGATGTGAATCAGCGGTAAATATATGTATAGCTTTTATTCCTCACAACTAATTTTGGTTGTAGTCCAGTAGCTACCTATTGTGATTTGTAGATTTGGTCTGGTGTTATCTTTATGTCTCTGCCCAGATGTGATCACAAAAAAAGAAAAAAGAAAAAAAAAGCTGACTATTATACCGGCGAGTGACTCATTTAACCTTCTGCTTTGCAGTGAGTTCTACTTCAACCCTGACACATCAGGCCAAATGACCATGGCTGGATTCGTGAATATAGCAAATTTTAACCGCTTTGTAGAAAAACATTAGTGAACCCTACAACGTATGACAACAGCGGGTGTTTAATTCAGCCCACTCACTCATAGTATTTCACGTAAAATGAAACCTCTGCCTTACTATCGCTGCTCAATTGTCAGCAGTCCTGCTAACAGCATTTCACCATTCACCTGCCATTATTTTATCCTGGCAAAACTAAGGTAGCATAGCTCATTTCAAGTCAGTTTTCCCCAAACGTTTCCCATACAGTAGTCCACATGACAGGTGCTCTTACATTATTCAGTCTTACCACATATGAGGTAAAACGTGGCGTAACACAGTCTGTACAAATCAAGGATCAACACATTTCAACATGCTAATAGCAAGAGAGCAGCGCTTCTGCAGAGTTTGACACGAGCAAACTGGTGTGGAGAATGTTTACTTTTATTGTTGTTGGATTTGTAAATAACAGGAAACGATTTTTTTATTTTTTTGAAAAAAGATAAAGTATGTGTACATTTATTTTGTATTGCACAGAAAAATGTTTAGTTTGAATATTGCAAAGTTGGGTGTATGATATTGCTGATTGTTGTGCTCATGATGCAAGTTGTATGTTGTAAAAAAAAAAAAGAATCCAAAAAACAAAACATAGGCTCAGCCATTTTGTACAGGTTGTTTATATGTATGGGAAGAATCACCAAAAAACAAATAAATGAGGAAAACTGATCTAAATATGTCAAAGTCGATGTACGATTGATTACCTGCACCTCCACCGCATCAACATTACAGGTCTGTTCAACTGTGCCGAGTGGGATGTATTACCACTGGCCACCACTAGATGTCAGCTACCGACGTCAACAAAAGTTACACCTCAAAAGTGTGTACAGTGTAAACCCTCCATCACCACCCCTTTACACACCCCCCCGCTCTCTCTCTCTCTCTCTCTCTCTGAACTGTGAGAGCACACTATATAAAACATCCCGCCACACTTGCAGTCAGATGTGCAAACACCTCCGTACACATCACTGCGCCTCCAAAGCTCCCATTAGAGAGGAAGGACAGAAACTCCCCAGCAGCCAGTTGTCTAGCCTGACTGAGCTGGCACACATCAAACCTCATCTCTCATGCCTCAGGACCTGGTGTGAGGCCAGTCTTTATTCCAGTGGTTTATTGCTTGATCTAGAATTGTATTCAACAAAGGACATTGTTGTTTTTTTGTTTTTATTATTATTTATTTAGTTATTTATTTTTGTCAGTCAGAAACTGAGAAGGTTTAGAAGAGGATCGGGAATATATAAGGACAGGTTGGTATGATGGGAGACGCTCCACACAGAGGTATGCGGGCTGCCGTCCTGTTGCTGTCACTGATCTCAGTGGTAAGTTAGTGTTTTTTATATATGTGTGTGTGTGTGTTTCAGCCTACAATTTCCACTGTCTCACAAGTAATTTGGACTGATTCATTGAAAGCATCAAGTGTAGTAGCGAATGTAAAGGTTTTTTTTTTCGGGGGCTTCGGTACCCATACATATCAGTAAAATTAACAGTTGTGAAGTCCACACGGTCATGTGTGATACAAGACGAAGTGGACCTCACATGACGCTTGCAAGATCCTGTCCCCAGCAGTGTCACATACACACAGGAATGTGATGGCTGTTTCCAGCACGATGCATGCAACCTTCTGTCTGAGGGCTTTTACCTGAGTCTGTCCAAGGAAGAATAACTGTTTAGAGTGGCATTCAAAGTGCTGCTGCTTTCATGCCACTGATGATAAACACTAATAAGCGTCTGTAAACATCCACTCATCTGTGAATCAAATGATCCAGTCATCGGTATACATACCGCACACAGATTAGCTAAGTTTAACCTCTCATTTTAAAACCACACACGGTCCCGGAGGGAATGTCCTCTCCAGCACGCCCTCCTCCGTTCTGCCACCAGCCAATGCAGCTCAACGGCAATGTGTTGGCTGAAAGAGACCGAGGCTTTTTACGGCAAACATGCCACAATGCCCCTGACTCAGTGCCTTGGATAGCTTGTGACAACCCAATTCCTTTAATCCTCTGAGAGACTCTGAGTAACCCCTCACCCATAGATAAGTCTGTCAACAAAGCAATCTGGGCAAAGCAGGACCACTCCTTCTCCCGTACCAAAAAAATTCCACGAACTTAATCCCCACAAACTTGACTGGCCTCAAATAGCTCCTGTGGTGTTATCAGTGTTTAATTTGCATAGTGATGGAAAGAAGTCAATTACTATTAATTATTCTCTACGACTTAATACCCATTATCGAACTGAATTCACCGTCTTGAAAACCATAAACTCAATTTCACAGCTGACTAAGCGCTCTAATCATTTTACCCCCCCTTACTTACGCAGCTTTTCCTAGTTTGATGGAAACAATAGAGTTGTGCGTACACAGACGCCGCGGCATACGCTAATGGTGATCGTCTTATTGTCCCAACATACAGAGGAGTGGTCATTAAATATGTGATTTCCATGCATCTACAATAGCATCATGGCAGTGGTAACAGATCTCGTGGCATCACTTGATGTGAATGTTTTTCCAGGCTGGGCTGCCAAATTGCTTCGCCATGCTTTAATGGGATGATCATAATTGTTTCGTACTTGGCACAACCTAAGCTTTTGCCTCCAGCTCCTTTGACAGATTGACAGACCCATGGGAACCGCACAAACTTATTTTGGCCGCCTTTGAACCAAGTCGTGTGTGAAATAATATGATTATGTATTTATCCTCTGGGTAAGCTGAAAAACTAGTGGCTAGGATTTTTTTTAAAAAATTTTTTAACTGCCCTGCTCTAATAGCCCTCAGTCTGTCCGCGTACAGTATTTATCCTCCACTCCTCCACAGAAGTCATGGTGATAATTGTGCCCTGGCCTCTCCCGAGTGGTGGTGCAGCGATAGGGCTCGACTTCACTCCACAGCCTCCTGTGATGTCTTGACACACTTTGTGATTTGTCATAATCCCCACCCCCACCCCCCAGGTAACACTTTGATATCGCTGGAAGAATATAAACCCAACTTTTTATAAGGTGTTGGGTGTCCTTACTCGATCCATCATCTCAACCAGGAGGGACCTCACGAAGCAAAACAAGCTGAAATAAACTCTAATTGCCTCCGACTACAATAGAATCCCACATGTCAGACTTAAAAAACACTCGGAGCATCCAGCATCAAAAGACTGAGGAAGTTTGATGAGATTGGATTGGGATCTGCGAATACTCACCCGTGTTTGAGAGGACGTGTGATGGTATTTGATGGAGCATAACCTCTCGTCTCACGGAAACCAAAGATGTCCGTCAAAGCCAATCAGCGGTTGACACTTGCATTTCAGTCCGCTCGTAAGATGTGGGCTGTCACATCCACAGATACAGTCAAGATACAGTGGATCGCTTCCCACATAATGAAAGGCGAGCACTCCATATAGAGGTACTTGTCAATCCACGACTGCGGTAGCTGTGAGTCGTCTATCAGATTAGTAAACGCTGTGGCCAACCTAGCATCTTGACGCATGCTCAATACTCCAGGTAAGAAAATCAAAGAAAGTTGAATCAGTTCATCGGGACATGTTCATTGAGAGAGAAACGTTTCATCACTCATCTAAGTGACATCTTCAGTCTAAACTGGCTGCAGGTATCCCCACCCTTATAAACAATACCGTACAATACAGTTGCCTAGCGACGCAAACCAACAACCAGTTTCAAATGCAAATTACCGTGACCGTTAACTAGAGGTACAATGGCCATGTGTACTATTCACAGAGGGTTGCAGAATAGTTGCAATCACAGGCTTGTAAAATGGCGACAGGTGTACTCTTGGGCCTGCCCCTCAGTTCAGGGATGGTCATTCCCTCTTAACATAGATGACCTCTTTCACTCCCCATTCAAACCAGCGTTCCTCCCTATCGAGGATGTGCACATCCTCATCCTTGAAAGAGTGGCCACTGGCCTGTAGATGGTGTAGACTGCCGAGTCCTGGCCTGATGGGTTAGCTCTCCTGTGTTGTGCCATCCTCTTGGCCGGCGTCTGTTTAGTTTAGTTTTTGTGCCAAACTCTGACACACTACCCAATCGAGGTTGTGAAGAGGCAGCCTAAATCTCCTATCAGCCTGTTCCTTCTCCATTCTAACTCTGTAATGCCTGTTAAACTAGAACTGTTGGACTCGCAGATCCTCCCCCACACACAAGTCGCAGCAGCTGCAGCATTCAGGTAAATGAAAACCGACACAGGCTTTCATTCTTTCCACACGGTTTTGTGTATAGCCCACCGCCGACTTGCCCGTCTTCTCAGGTGGTTCTATTAAGGCGGGGATGGGTGGGTGGATTGAGGGGGGGGGGTCCAACCCATAGAATATTTGCTGAGCTCCCGAGGGAGGCTGGTCTTGTTTATCTTCCTGTTTCAAAGAGAGAATGTCTGCACCTTATCACAGCCTTGCTGAGAATAGATAACATTTAGGGCTGTGCAACAGCCAATATGTTGCATCTGGCAATCTGAAAGTTGTTTCCTTAAGGACTTCTGCATGACCACACTGTCTGTGTTATCTTCTCGAAGAATTAATGCCCTGTCTCGTGGACTTGGAAATAACATTAATAGCTGACGTGTGTGTGTGTGTGTGTGTGTGTGTGTGTGTGTGTGTGTGTGTGTGTGTGTGTGTGTGTGTGTGTGTGTGTGTGTGTGTGTGTGTGTGTTGCACAAGAACTGGCTGCTCCAAGAGCACCCCCCCCAAAAAAAACCCTAAAAACAAAAAACATTGAAGTGAAAGCCTGCATCTCTGATGATATAGCACGGGATTTGAGTTCTTAAAACGAAAAAACACTAAACAACATATATTTTGCTCAACGCTATCATTACCTCATGACAAATGTGTAAAGCTGTTCTTTTTAAATGTGCTTGGTCCGAAACCAGCGGGGCTGTGAAGCGAACATGGTGTTCTTTGCACATTATCTGATGGCAAATGTGTCTCTTCTCGCCACAGTATCTCTCGCTTAGACATGCACACACACATATACACACACACATACACTCATTTATACATCCAGTCCCAATCTCTGTCTGTGAGCCTCGCTTAAATGTTTTTGAACCTGACAAGAGGTAAATCTCGGCCCCGTGAGTCTTGGTGCAGTCAGTGGGGGTGTTACGGATATAAACGTTGCTTTAGTCAGGACTGCCTCTGATCTGCCTAATCTCCCCAGGGCTGGATTACAGGTTGGGCTCTAATCCGCGGAGTGGGGTCTCTGTGAATCTGCCACAGAGCGTTCTAATCCCGGGCCTGTCAGGTGCTTTAGATGAAAGCTAATTGAGCATCCCGTTACGGGACGAATACGCAACTCTCGTGACAAGGCGAGCAAGCCACCACGGCATCAAAATGGGTCTGAGGACATCTGGGCATGCCTTTAAGAAACGCGTCGCAATTATGCCTGCACATGCGAGTCGTTTTATTTCAAATCTGAATGTCCACCATTTGGGGGACAACGTGAGATACCCCCACAATGCAAGTAACAATGCTTCAGTAGAACAGGAAGCAACCAAAGTCACTGGTCGATGGAGAAAAAAAACCCCAAACACATTAGCTGATTGGGTCCTTATTTAACATATCAAAAGATAAACCTAACTTTTTTTTTCTTCCAAACAGATCAATCGAGCACTTTTAACTACAAACTCTTTATCTGCACCTTAAAGTGCTGTCTGCTGGGGAGTGGGATTGAATTCATAATCCCAAAGCAGGAGGACTCCCCCCAGATGGAAACCCAGTTATTGAGCAGCATAATTACTGCATAATGAAAATGATATTTGATTTGATCATTGGAGACCACAGTCTTAATGAATCAGACTAGGAAAAAAAAAAGCATAAAATATTAAACGGGGCTCACAGGGTTTGATTAAAGTGTCACGTTTTTCTAGTCACCGAAAACGCACCATTCACGGATGTGCACGTGGTTCATTCAGCTGATGGATGTCAAACCGGATTGCAAATCAAGTTGAAAGTTGAAAATGAATGTTAAGTTACAAATTTTACGTAAAAAAAAAGAGATGCATTTTGGATAAGTTCTCAATATCTGGTTTGGAATAAAATAGTTACCTTGAGCGTTTTCAATCCATTTTTCTTAAAATGACAATAAGGGTTTTGCTTGGTGAACTCTATGCATCCCTCTTGGTAAAACATCCTCACCTCATCATCTGATGCCGCTCACGTACCGATCAGTCCGGATCAATATACCAAAGTGTTATCCTTTTGTTAGCCAAGAATTTCAGTCACCTATCATCCTTTCAACTTGGTAAAAAAAAAAGTTTTTTTTTTATTGTTTCCCCTTTTTCCCCCCAATTGTATCCAGCCAATTACCCCTCTCTTCCGAGCCATTCCGGTCGCTGCTCTACCCCCCCTGCCGATCCGGGGAGGGCTGTAGACTACCACATGCCTCCTCCGATACACGTGGAGTCGCCAGCTACTTTTTTCACCTGACAGTGAGGAGTTTCACCGGGGGAACATAGCACGTGGGAGGATCACGCTATTCCCCCCAGCTCCCCCTTCCCCCCGAACAGGCGCCCCGACCGGCCAGAGGAGGCGCTAGTGCAGCGACCAGGACTCATACCCTCATCCGGCTTCCCACCCGCAGACACAGCCAATTCTGTCTGTAGGGACGCCCGACCAAGCCGGAGGTAACACGGGGATTGGAACCAGCGATCCCTGTGTTGGTAGGCAACGGAATAGACCGCTACGCTACTCGGACATGGTAAAATTTATTTAGATTTCGCACCGTTTTTCAAGTATCAAACATCTGATTTTGTTGCAAATCATTTGTAATGCCTGTAGAAAAGTGTCATTTAGATCATACTTGTGAACAAAACCAACTTTCAAACCAGAGCAACAAAAACCAGAGAAAGACTCTGGGTCTGCATTTTCATAGTGAGATGTTGAAAAGGGGGGCGGCACGGTGGCGCAGTGGTTGGCACGGTCACCTCACAACAAGAAGGTCCTGGGTTCAAGTCCCGGGGTAGTCCAACCTTGGGGGTCGTCCCGGTTCATTCTCTGTGTGGAGTTTGCATGTTCTCCCCGTGTCTGTGTGGGTTTCCTCCGGAGACTCCGGTTTCCTCCCACAGTCAAAAGACATGTAGGTCAGGTGAGTCGGCCTTCCTAAATTGTCGCTAGGTGTGAATGTGTTTGTGTATGTTGGCCCTGTGATGTACTGGCGGCCTGTCCAGAGTGTCTCCCTGCCTGCCGCCCAATGACTGCTGGGAGAGGCTCCAGCATCCCCGTGACCCTGAGAGGATAAGCGGTTCGGATAATGGATGGATGGATGGATGTTGAAAAGGGCACTCTTCATACGGATTCATGGCGTTATCCTTTGTGCTACTAGTTGTACAAAGTACTACTAGTATTGGCACTACTAGTTACGCAAAGTATCAACTTGTGAAGAAGTACTTTTGCATCCCATTTTCCATTCATTCTTGGGAAGGAGCCTGAGCTGGTACGGGAGGTGGAGCGGTACCAACTAGATATAGTTGGGCTCACCTCCACACATAGCATGGGCACTGGTACCAAATTCCTGGAGAGGGGCTGGACTCCTTACCATCACTATTATGCCTTCAGCATCTCAGTTACACAACATAAGAGTAATACAGTAGACGCAGAAGAAAAATGTAAGTGGACATCAATATAGTGCAAGTAGGGCGGGCTGCATGACAGACAACTGAACGTAAGTATGAAGTCAGAGCTAAATACAGTTAATATGACACCACAGATTAGGGAGCAGACGGCATTTTATGTTTGTTTCTTGTAAGCGAGGACTGTCATACCAGTCGCACTAAGGCTGAGAGATAGGTACTATGTAACTGTTGAAAAAGCAAATGTGCTTTCAGTTTATCACACCGTATTTCATACCATCCTGAACATTCAGCTTTACCATTACTGACTACAGTTTGATTACAAAAATATCATTACTTTCTTTTGTAAGTCAGCTGGTTATAGAGACATACGGAGTGGTAAACTTCTCCGATCTGTCCAACTTTTTTCCGTGCTGGAGGTGTGTTATTGTATTTCATGATACCGCATGCGGCGAATCCAAGGGTATCTATCCGGAGACCTGAACCTCAGTGAAAATCAAAAGAGATGTGAAGCAAAATAAGTCCCCTGTTTACAATGTCATCATTGCCAGACACACATACTGTAGGCAAAAGTGTCATTCATCACTTCAAAACAAGTTCAGGCCATCTCATCAGTCTCCTCCGCTGCCCGTTCACATTTGCAAAATGAAGACGGCCAACAGAGTGACTATGGAAACTGATGCACTGCGAGATGCACACAAACAGCACCACAATGTCATTCAGTGAACTTTCTGAATGAGAAGACCTTATTTTCGTGGTATTGATCAGTGGGGTAGAAGTAAAAAATGTACACCCTTCACCCAGATAGATCTGCTGTCATGTTCCCCGGCTGGGGTTAGGTCATCACTGTCAGCAGCCTCCATGGGGTGCACAAGGAATCTCAGCTCTCTCGTCTGTGTGATTGTTAGGGCGAGGGAGAGGACAAATCATCAATCATCCATTCAGGCCACATTCAGCAGGTAATAGTTTAGTGTTGCATCACGTCTGCCCCCAAAGGTTTACTTTTATCATCTCTATGTATGGCAGGAATACCCTTAATCTTGATTAGGGTGCTGCACATGTGGTGTTTTACACAGACTTATGAAGTTGGCTATAACCTGAACCCTATATGCACGAGCATTTGCAAATGACAGTATGGAGACTTTTGTTGTTTTATGATGGTGCTTGCATTTTCTTTGAAGATTGGATGTATTGTGATGGTTTCTCCACTCCTTTTCCCAGGCTACCAGCGCCGAGTCACGTAGCCCGGAGAGAGACATGAGAGAGAGCCCTAAGTCCAAAGTAAAGACGTACTGGACTGAAAGCAGCAAGGCGGTCTCTATCAGTCGCCTGCTCTCCCAGACCTTTTACCGGAAAGAGAACTTTACTTCTCTGGACCTAAACTATGATGACGCAGAAGCTTACGCCAACCAGGAGCAGTGGAACTGGCAACACAACACTTCAAACCCACATGATCCGCGACCCAGGTCCAAAAGGAGGCCCATCGTCAAGACGGGCAAGTTTAAGAAGATGTTCGGCTGGGGTGACTTCCACTCCAACATCAAGACAGTGAAACTCAACCTCTTGATCACGGGAAAGATCGTGGACCATGGCAACGGGACCTTCAGCGTCTACTTCCGCCACAACGCCACCGGCCAGGGTAACGTGTCCGTGGGACTCGTTCCGCCCACAAAGACTGTCGAGTTTCGTGTCCAGCCGCACTACCAGCAGCAGCAGCAGCAGCATCAGCAGCAGCAGATGGTTTTGGAGGCCAAAGACACCAAGCTATTCAACTGCAGGGTGGAGTATGAGAAAGTGGAGAAGGGCACCAGGAACTCACTGTGTGCCCACGACCCCTCCCAGAGCTGCCCCCAGGAGCAGACTCAGAGCCATGTGTCCTGGCTTTGCTCCAAGCCCTTCAAAGTCATCTGCATCTTCATCACCTTCTACAGCACTGACTACAAGCTGGTGCAGAAGGTGTGTCCAGATTACAACTACCACAGTGACACCCCGTACCTGCCCACTGGGTGAATACCTAGCCGGACGAGAGAAAAAGACAAAGAGACAGGGCATCGGGCCCTGAGAGATATCAGTTTATTTGGGCTAAAATGGAGTTATGCACCATAAACACAGAGATGCTTTGGAAAGTGAAATGTTGACAGGTATTATTAAAGCTAACGTACTGCATCGCTGCTGCGAAGTTGAGATTGCTCTGTTGAACGGACCGCCTCTGGAGTCATTGTGAGAGCATTTAAGAAAGCATTTTAAGGCTTGCAAATACTTATATTATATGCATAGCTGCTTACGCTGAACGGCAAGTCTCAAGCCATCCCTAAAGATATGCCAATTGTATTTATATAAATATTGTGGACTTCACTTAAAACAAGAAATCACTTTTATGAATGTTTTTTTTTTTTTTTGCTTTCTAATTTTGCTGTTTGTGTCAAGTGTATTTCCGTCTCAATCATGGTTTCTGTCTTTTTCAATCTATCGCTTGCAATCAAGCCAAAACAAGTAAATGTCAAAACAAATATAATTAATCTCCTGTATGTATTAGAATGGAGAATTGAAAACTCAAATATATTGCAGATGGTTTTGTTTTCTGTGGTGTGACTATTAGAACGAATATATCACGTCTGATGTTGTTGTTGGATTCCTGTCCACGTTCATGCATGAACCCAATGTGGTGAACAAGTGAAACTACATTTCATGTCAGAAAAGTTGTCAAAAATGAATTAGAGAGGTTAACATATGAATTACCCTTTATTTGTACTTTTAGTCACTTCGAAGAGAGTTTGGTTTACAGACATTAGATAGAAAAAAAGTATATCCATATTATATCAAACATGAGCAAACATGTCAGTGAATACATATACAATACAATTCACAGAAGATTAAAGAGAGAGAGACAGAAAAGTGCTTATTACAAACTGGTTGAGTTCAAACAGTTAACATTTTTGAAAAAAGTGAGTAGTGAAAGAGTGAATGCAAAATAACTTTAAACTCATAGATCACCAACATAGCCAACAGTGCCGACCAAGGTTAAACGAAAAAGTACTTTTACTTGAGTGCTCGGTTAATTTGTTGTAAATAGAAAGTTGCATAGCCCTGAGGACATTTCATGCATACTTTCACTTAAAGCCCCCACAAAAATGTCATTCAGGACTATTACTTATGCCTGCGCAACTTAATAGAGTGACATTTGCGTTTACTTATGTGAGGTATATGCATATTTTTTTCCCCTACCATTTACAGGGGCGTCCGGGTAGCGTGGTGGTCTATTCCATTGCCTACCAACACAGGGATCGCTGGTTCGAATCCCCGTGTTACCTCTGGCTTGGTCGGGCATCCCTACAGACACAATTAGCCGTGTCTGTGGGTATGAAGCTGGATGTGGGTATGTGTCCTGGTCGCTGTACTAGCGCCTCCTCTGGTCAGTCGGGGCGCCTGTTCGGGGGGAGGGGGAACTGGGGGGGGAACAGTGTGATCCTCCCATGTGCTACGTCCCCCTGGGGAAACTCCTCACTGTCAGGTGAAAAGAAGCAGCTGGTGACTCCACATGTATCAGAGGAGGCATGTGGTAGTCTGCAGCCCTCCCCGGATCAGCAGAGGGGAATGCAGCATTAACCGGGACGGCTCGGAAGAGTGGGGTAATTGGCCAAGTACAATTGGGGGGGAAAAAAGGTAGAAAAAATCCCCCCCCCCAAAAAAAGACAACATTTACAAAATGTGGACAAAATATCCAAATTGCCCGCGAATGATCATCAAAAAAAAAAAATCCTTGACGATGGCATGAAAGGAGCAGATGGTATTTATGTATTATTTACATACATGTATTCATTTACCTATATATGTAGCATTTAGTGAACATTTATATCTGCAGTACCTGTGAACCTCTCATGCTGACATTGCCATGCTATAGCTACACGTGTGAGCTGCACACAGCTGCATCAAGACAAGTGCACATATTACAACAGCATGTATCAAACCCTGCCAAGAACAACAAGTGTGATGTGTAAAAGTGATAACCTGCATTTTAATCAACAAATAGTTTGGAATAAGAAAACGTGCATTTCTCTATCGTGGTTGAAATGTGAACAAAAACAAGGTTGCTTGCTATCGGCATGCAAGGACATACACACATGAAGCTGCAGAAACCGATCACACATCACATAATCCCACCTCTCATACGAAAGAGACGTATCCTGGGTGACGGTAAAACTGGTTGGTAATAACGTTGGATGTTTAAATTGGCTATTAAGACCTCATTACATAAATTGGGAGCCATTGGCACAATGTGAAGCATTTAGAAGAATGAACACAGTGTGAGTAGGACCTCTGCCGTGTCAGTGCCAATATGAAGAAGATATTAAAGTGCCAATAGGAAACTTGTAAAACGTACAATTGTGCACCCAGGGGAGACAATCATGGCTGTTGAACACGCGGTCCTCTTAAAGAGTGGGGGATACCCATCCATACTCTACAAGGAAGCTGTTAATGGCAGCTTGGAAGACATCCAATAAGCCAACATGGGGAGAGAGTATTTTCTGATGAGGCACTACGGAGCAAAGGGGTATACTGTTTGTCTGTGGGATGATTGAGCATAAAGACAAATTTATGATGAGTAGAGACCAACCTTGCAGAATTAACTAGTAAAGCCTTGGCTTGTAAACTGGAAGCATGTTTCATGTGTATCTCAGTGATCCATCCTTCCAGTTACGCTTTGGATTGTTGCTTTCGTAGCGGTCCCATGACTTGGATCTCGCTCCACCTTCAGCCAAATGCACCAGACTCGGTTTAGTTTATTTGATGAAATAACCAAAAAGTCACCAAAAAGTACTGTTCAAATATATTTCACAAGTGGAGACAGTCTTACACAAAATTCAACTGGTTTGAGAGTTGATGAGAGTTTTACTCTCTGAGAGATGTCATCCGGAGGAAACTCGATCGGTTCGGTTTGTTACATGTATTTTAACTTTCCCTGAAAAAATGATGAATAGGACAAAAGGAAAATAGCCTAAAGTCTCAAGGAGGGATGAAGTAAGGACAACTGGCAAATTAATAACTTGTTTTATATATTTTGTACAGTGGATAAGGTTTCAGAGGTCCAAAGCAAGCATTATGTACATCTGAAGATGTAATAAACTCAGTTCTGTGACAGAAATCTTTTCCTTGGTGAATCTATTACAGTGAAGTCTGCAAAGGCTGGTAATCCCTTGGTGAAATATGACATAATGAAAGCACCCTGGAAAATTGATCCACACTACCCCGCCACAGCCAACAACAAACACAAGCAGAAAAAAAAGTAATACCTGGGATACAAACAAATTTTCTACAGCATCTTTAAAGTGAATTTGTCATTTTAACTTGATATTTGAACTGAGTCTGAACATCTCAAGACCCTGAGATAAAACAGAGATGGAAAAACAAGGTTGCCATGTCTCACAGCCTGTGAAATAGCCTGCCAACCCTATATTAGTGTTGTGTAGTTCTTTGATTAACTCCATAAATTGCCAACTGTTTGTGCATTGCTGCTCTCATGCTGGGTTTTCCTCTCAGTATCTTCCCATCATCCCTGGAAAGGCTCTGGTATTCTAGGTGGCCAGTGTAGAGATCAGAGGAAATTCCCCTTTAAAAGCAACATGAACTCGGTGGGGCATCCGGGTGGTGTGGTGGTCTATTCTGCTGCCTACCAACACGGGGTTCACCTGTTCAAATCCCCGTGTTACCTCCGGCTTGGTCGGGCATCTCTACAGACACAATTGGCCGTGTCTGCGGGTGGAAAGCCGGATGTGGGTATGTGTCCTGGTCGCTGCACTAACGCCTCCTCTGGTCGGTTGGGGCGCCTGTTTGGGGGGGGGGGTAGCGTGGGGGATCCTCCCCACGCTATTTCCTCCTGGTGAAACTCCTCACTGTCAGATGAAAAGAAGCAGCTGGTCACTCCACATGTAAAAGGAGGCATGTGGTCGTCTGCAGCCCTCCCCGGATCAGCAGAGGGGGTGGAGCAGAGATCGGCATGGCTCGGAAGAGTGGGGTAATTGGCCGGATACAATTGGGGAGAAAGGGGGGGGAATCCCCACCCCCTCAAAAAAAGCAAAATGAACTTAATATGAAAAGCAAAACACCATGTTGCCGAACATCCTGATAAACAATAGCTTCAATTAGAGAAGCAGCATCAACAGAGCACAGCTCTATCTCAATGAATGAGACCGTTTGGCCTCCAACACATATTACAAACCAGCAGCAGTTTGGATGCCGGAGTTATCTTTTGGCCCAGATCATCTCCCTCGGTTCAGTCGTCCTGGGCCGGAGCCATCCATGCCTTAGCTCTCCTGCAATCCCTGATTAATGTGGCCTGGGCGGGAGCTGTCAGAAATGGCAAAGAGAATCATGGGATTTCTCCTTCAGAGTCCCAATGACACCCAGCAGCTGCAGGAGTAAACAGATGACTAACCACTGGCCTTTTGGCAGCCTGTGGAGATTCACACGAAGGGAGGGCCGTAGACATCGCGTTGACATTTAGGTGGATTAGAAAGTTCTTGGGTTCTGCTCCTGTGGAATCAGAGGCGGTCTGAGCCGTAATTATTTGTGTCTTGATTCTCAGTCACCCATGAGAAACTCTTTGTGCATGCGGAGCTACTTTATTTTTTAACCTGCGCTTGACAAGTTTGTTTAAAATGCAATATCAAGACATGCTTTCCAGAATGTTTTCGAAACAATTCAGAGATAAGGTATAACCGTCTGCAAAATACCAGCTTATTGTTATTTAGAAAATATTTAGAAAATAACCAATTGTCATTCCTAAATGTGTTCTGCCACAGAGTTCATTTCAAATCTGGGGTGGAAGCTATCCCGGGGCATGGTTTTGTGGGAGATATTGACATACTAAAGGCTCTATCAAACAATGGCTCGTGGTTTTTTGAATTACAAATAAATTATTCTCCCCACTCATCAAAACACTATTACTCCTCTGGAAATGAAAACTCACTCATTGTGAATGTCTCATATCAGGTAAAAACTGGAGAGAATTAATTAACCTTTGTCATTTTAATTGCTTTAGTGACAGCTGTCCTTTGGCGCTAGAGCAATCCTACTGCACATACTGTGGGCTTGTCAATTACTTTGAATAGATTAAAACGCCACAGAGGAGAGAGTCATTTCATTAGTCAGACTCAATGGCCCCCAGACATAAGCAGGTACCAACACTTCACCCCTAAATATGCTGCAAAATGAACAATACTATTATAAGCCCGCATGAATAAAAAGAATTCTGGCGACATGAAATTAAGTTCACGCTCTATTTAATTTTTTGCTACTGCTCACACCGCATTTAGCATGCAGAATTTTCTTCAGTGCTTCGGGGAAATATGAATTTTGTTTTGTCTTTTAATGGACTTCAAGTCTTTGCATGTGCACAAAAAGGCGAGGCACCTGTGTATTACGACAACTAACGGGCAAACAACTTGTCAAAGTGGCTGTTGTCACTATTGCTAGCATTACTGTGCTCCCCTGTTTTACTCTGCATTTGGCTACAAGCAGTGGCAAGCCAATTTCTGCCCCAGAGCCCTGCCGTGCTGTTTTACTGTCTGTTATCTAATGCTGCTCATCACGGTTGCAAAGGAAATTGGACCTCACACAAACATCTGTCTGCTTGGTATTGCTGGGCCAGTTGACTTCAACACCCCAATGTGAAAGTCCTCCACACTTTCCCACATTACAATATTTCAAGACAAGTGCTATTTTCACATGTTATCAGCCAATCCTTTTTCACAGACTGTAAGGATTTTCCAAGTTGTACATTTGCATTTGCATTTTCGGTATCTAGCTCACGACTGTTTGGAGGAAGAGTAGAATAAGCACGACTTCCTGGACTGACGATATGAAAATCAACAGGGTGGAGGGAAAGGGTCGGCGTCACCGCTCCCTGCTGACATGTGTAAGCAAATATGTAACGACCACGGCTGTGTAGACTCGCTAGCCCTTGGCTAACGGATCGGACCCTTTAGTTGACTGGCTAGCGCAGTCGCCCGTGGTGCGGGCTACCCGGGTTCGGTTCCCGGCTGCGGCGGATTCCCAGCTGTTCCCTGAATTAGCTATATTCATTAGTCACAGCAGGTAATATGGGGACCGGAAGTGGCTCATAATGGAGGTCATATTCATCAGACAGTGGGGATGAACACAAATATGGATGGCTGGTGACCAAACATGGTTAATCTGTCCGTGCCGGGTTTCCTAAAACTGTTTTAGCACAAAAGACGTCTTTATCTATTGGCTTTATAACGTAGCAGGTATTTTTATCTGAGCACCGAGATGCTTTTAGGAAACTCGCCTCATAATATTGTTTCTCCTGATCGCAAAGTTGTTTTTTTCTCTCTCTATTTAACAGCAACAAATCTTCAATTTTACATCTTTATCGGGATTTAATCAAAGCTAATACTTAAGTATTGACAGGTGACGATCCATTTGGCTCTGTAAATAACATGAGATAGAGAGGATTATATGGTTGATGAGCATTATTCCTCTTGTAATCCTCTGATTTATCAGCCTTTGCTATCAAAAATCCCTCTTTCCCACACACCAAACCATCGCCACCCAGTCTAACGCACAACAGACTCCTCATGTGTGACTACTGTAACCCTAATCTGAGGTATAGAAGAAATAAAGAGATGTTTAGGTGTTGTGTGCACCAATGCTATCTGCAGGCAATTAGATGCGTTTGCAAGCTGTGGCCTGCACCTGTGAGGGAAGCAGGTACCTGATGAAACTGTATTTTGGTGATAAATAATCCTGTCAGCGCTTACACATAGTGGGGAGAGGTGATGACAAGTCAACAACACCTTGTCATAACCAACATGCAATTAGGGGCTTCAAAGTTAGAGCGCAGCTCGTGGCTTTTGATTAACGCGAGACAAAAAGGGTTAAAGGGGAGCTCTGCGGTACTTCAGACTGTTCGTCCCTAACACTAATAAAACTCCTACATCGTGTTTGGATAGAAATGTTGGCCTTGAGATCTTTAAACAGTGTCGTTAAACATTTACCAGTACCATTGTCTAATCTTTAACCATATTGTTATATCCACATGCTGATTTTAATACAACAGGTTAGATTAAAAAAAATTTTTAAAAAGATTACTAGTCATTTGTAATCCAACAAGCCCTTGACGTCTATACATATAATGGCTCGGTAGAAGATGCCTGTCGAAGCCTTTCCTATCATAAAGCCAACACGAATCAAGGTAAGACCTTCACTCCACACCTCCCTCCTTTATCAATAAAGGAAGGGAAAAAAGTACAATTGCTTACGGTCAAAGACATGCGCACACTTTGAGGGAACACCATCCCCTTAGCCGCCTTGCCTTTAATACAGCTCGGCAGCTAAAACAATAAGGGTCAGCATACAATACAGCTGGGTGGGGGGGGGGGTTGCCATTGATTTTATATATATATTTATATATATATCTTGGTGCCTCCACAGCTAAGGGTGAGATGAACAGCCAGTGTTTGTGACAGAGATGGACTAGGGGCGGTGAAGAGAGAAAGAGGGATGATGCAGTTTTAAAAAATGCATCACCATTAAATCAAAGAGTAACCTTGAACGAGTTCAGAGCTATGCCAACACCGTGACATGCTGTGCCCTGAGTGCTCGTTGCCACGGAGCATGCCAAACAGCAGGGATGGAGCTGCGTAGTGCCGGGTAGCACGCCACCTCTTCCCCGAGCTAGGACAATCACACGCACATTTTTTGTCAACTTACAATTCCATCAATTTGCAGGCAATTTAGTGAAGTTTAAGGGTTTAAGTCCATCCGTCAAACTGTACCTGATCAGCTCATAACTTGGTTTGATCTTAGCACAATGGTTGTTGCTCACACACTGAGTCGATCTTGATCAGTAAAGGAAAATAGTGAGCAGTGTAGTTCTGGGCAATATGGAAAACATCATCTTAATAATCAGGAGAAATTTTACATGATAGACAAATATAACAGTATCTGCTTAGATGTGCAGAAATACCAGATTTCAGAATCCAGCTGAGGTTCTTCCCATTGAACTATTTGGTAATGTAAAGCATATGACCAAAACTAGTTTTCAAGTAACTCAAATATTTCAGATCTCAGTTTGGAATGACATCTGAAATATCCGTTCCATATTTTTTTTGGAAATTTTATGGAGCAGACTGTCATTATCATTAATTTACACAACACAGTTGTGCAGCAAAATACGACAAACTCTGAATTTCATCCGAAAACAATACCAATAGATGATCGTATTGAATTATTGCCCCACCTAAATTGTGTGTTTATGGATGGTGTCGCGCTACACAGACCACTAATACAACGGTAGACATGAATCAGCTTCCACATTTTCCCCTTTATTATATATAACATATCAAAAAGGAGAAAATTATTTCAGAGGGGTTTGCAGTAAAGAGCTGCTTTTGAGAGTCGGAGAAGCGGGAGAGCTTTGCCATGTGCGGTGCTTTTGCAGCTTGTGGCACACACACAACTCTCAAAGCTGTTAAGTCGGTTTTAGCACAGCAGGCTAGCAAAGCTCTGGGGTGTAGCCCGGAGGAGAAAGCAGGCAAAAAACTATCTCTCCATCAATCATATAGTTAAAACAGTTGAATTCCCCATATCATTTGGCAGTGCAGATTACCAAACGAAGGGATGACACTGTCTTACAGTCTTTAATGTAGCGATAATATCCAGAGGGCCTCCGATTATTGGCTATGCGACTAAGTATGAGTCAAACTGCTGGCAGCACCCATAGTCACACTAAAAAATATTCTCTATGGTATGATGGCTTTTAGAGCATTTGCCAATGTATGTGCGCTGACTGAATTTATTCTTCCAAAGTAGTGAACATACATAAAAATAGAAATTGGATGGGGGAAGCAAACAACAAATTTAGCACCCTAGTCACTGATGCATTGGCACTGACCGCAGGGTGGTTTCCCCCCCCCCCCCTCAGGTAAGTTTTCATAGCACATCGCAATAAACCGCAAGATAAATAGCAGAGGAAGCATTTTTTAACAAGCTCTTTGGTTACAAGTCAGATTGCTGAGACTATTCGACAGAGACAGCTTGTTTTTAAATCTAATTTCTGCCACACACTTCTCCATTCAACGAGACATGACATACGTCTATCTCGGCCCCGCGGCTGCACTCGTTCCTCGACCATAAGTGGCTGCTGCAGCGGGGCTGCGTTTATTTCAGCATGTTGAAGTGCATGAAGAATTCCCATGAAGGGTAAGGGATTATGGATTTTGGCCTCTAAGCTGCCTGGATGCCCAGTGAGGATGTCTGTGAGCAGGGTAATCTTCAAACACCACGCAGAGTGATGAGTGGGCACCGAGGAGTTCCACTCAGGATCTAAATGTGTTCTGGTGCGTTACTGGCCACAGACGGAGCAGAGAGCACACGCAAGGAAAAGAGAAGGGAGGGAGGGGGCGCTTCACCATTTTGTAGCAACACGCAAAGGGTGATGATACTCATTGGCTGCTTCAAGCAAAAGACCCTTACGATCCTGTGGCCTGTTTTCAGTCATAGTCTGTGACCAGAATACACACTGGGCAAGGGATCCTTTATGGAGGCCGAGTGAATTCAAATGTCACAGTTCCCCATCATCACACATTACTGCGGAGGGAAAGAGTCAATTAAGCATTTTTGGGGTCGGGGCAGGCGTTCGTTCTCCGAGGGGGCTGGGGTGTATTGGGGTGGGTGGGGCAAACCGTCACAATTGGGGCACACTCGGTGTCGGTCCGAAAATTGTGATTTTCAAGTCGGAATGAAATTGAAATACTAATGTTTCCAAACATCACTTATTACTTTAGTCATTGTGCATTTCATATCATCTCTCTCTACTGAGAAGCTCCATTCAGGATCTAAAATTTTTTTTATGAAAAGTAGAATTAAGTTTTCCCATTTTTTTCCTCTTTTTAAAAGCGCTCTGCCTCGTTCAGCTTCTCTCATTCCATCTTTTTTTCCTGATGTCATGAGACATTAATTTATATATCAGATCAAATCATCGAAATATTAATCACTGCCCATCCTTACTGACAACCCTTTTGCTTGTGTTTGTTACTCAAGGGTCAGTTTGTAAATATTAACGAGGACTAGACCGCTCCCTCACAGTTCCTGAGAACATTGAGAGCAGTTACAGATAAAGGTCTGAAAAACGCAACAGTCATTTACAAATGAAAAACTGTTCAAGGTATTTAGAGATAAAAGGTTTCATCAGAACACTAATTTCTGACCAACTTTAAAGCGTCACTGTGCACATTTGGCACAGTACCATGGTACTTCCTCGGTGTTTCAGTATCACGAGGCTTCAGTGGCATACAGTAAAGGCTTTACACCCAGATGTCTAGTTTTCGTCCTACTGTCAAGTATTAACCTATTCAAAACAACTGAAAACACAAACGCTTGTCCTTCTGGGCCCATTCTCATCCCAGAGTCATAAATTGATGCTTTTGCTAAAGCGTCGATATAGCCTGCATGACCTTTCATGTCTGTGTGAGAAGCAGTGGGTTAACCACTGCTAACCTTAATCCTAACCTTAACCCAAAACCTAACCATGTCATTAATGTTCACATATCAAGCCATACGTTTCACACTGGAGTCTATACAGATGTCGAAGGGTGCCTTGGGCATTAGCGTCAATATATGACACAATGTTTTGCCCCTCACGATATTGTCAATAACATAACTGTTTCTGTTATTGACAATATCGCGACACCAGAAAAATACCGGACGCACCAGACCAGTTGAAGCTCTAGCAGCAATATTAGGCTACTTAGTGTACTGAATCACCAATTATTGGATGGGTGCAATTTGTTTTGTATAAAGCCAAGAACACTTGATCAAAAAAAAAACACACACACAAAAAAAAGATTGCAGAGTGGAGCATTAATGGATTGGTCATTTTGACATTTACTGGTGTGCAGACTTGTGATAGCAGAAGAGAAAAGGGGCACGTTGTTTATACAAAAGCCACTAAGATGCATGAAAGAGTTGGTTCCGGTAAGAGAGTCTGACAAAAATCAACCATGAAGGACCTTTCTGATCAAGATCACAAAGGATTTTCTCTGAATCCGGCCTGATTGAATTAGGCCCCAGACAGAATCACTTAGGGCCAATTTAAAACTTTAATGGTTTTCCTATCTCTCTTGAATGAACCAAAATTGCTTAGATATCATCTTGGACAGACACTGAGATAAGGCACCAGGATCATATAAGGGGAAGGACACAAGTCATTAGAAAGATGGTGTGTTTTTAGGAGACGCCTCATCCACCCGTGATTCAAACCTTGCAGAAATACTACAGTGCCATAGGAAGCAGGATGACTTTTAAATTACCCCCTCCCCGCCCAATATATTAATTGACAATTAAATTTATAAATAAAATGTAGGTGAATACATCATTTAAATCTCTCGTGCTGTACCTCAAATAAGAGGTCCAGAAAGATGACTTGGGGAATGGTAATAATTCGCTGCATTCAGACCAGCCGCTGTCTGCTGTTAAGACATGAACCGCAGTCAACAGATGAAGCTCGGGAAAGGGTAGAAGAGAAAGGGTTAAGAGGAGTAGGCGCCTGTAAATCCGTTTTTGGTGTTAGAGCGCCATCTTATGGACAAGGTCTAAAGTGCATGCATTGTACATGCAGGCGATGATGGCTCATTATTTGTCCAGGGGTGGGGTGAACTGTAGTCAAACACATTTACACTTCATACGAATAAAGATTAAAAAAAATTGAATTAGTTTTTCATTTTCTTTTTTTTCCCTCAATGCAATGAGACCCGTTCCCCTAACCTTGACCCAAGGGCCTTTGCCTTATCCCAGCTTGTCTGCGTGGCGTAAATATTTGAACGCGCTGCGCGCCTGCATCCACTGTAGACAGTGGAGTGACGTCACCCATCTCCGTGCAGGAGAATAAACAGCTGTTCAAACATACCGCAGGCCCGTGGCCACGAACCCTTATGGGAAGACTGGCGTCAGTGTAGCGATGGCGAGAGCATAAGGGCCTTTCTACGTCGTGTGTGATCGGCACAGCAAGGTACGTCTGTCAAATTCTTTTGTTTTTATCTTCATTTTCTTTTTGTTTACCGGCGTCGGCTGTACATTCATTATTCTAGGGCGAATGGAGGGAGGGGTAAATTACAGCCCGGTTTCCGTAGTGAGTCAGTCCGAGCGTTGTGTTCATTCTGGTGCGTTGCGGGGCGTTTGGGGAGAATCAAACGAATCGGCGTCTTCATTTGTGTTAAACTGACGGCATCGCCATGGCGTCGTAGTATCGATCAGGTGCCGGGAAGCGTGTGCGTCCAATTATACAGTAGGTTACCTAAACAGGGGAGTCGTGACGCTTTACCAATAGATGCTTTTCAATTGTTTCCATGAGAATGGACAGCAGGTGGCGCTCTCGGATAACAGATCGCACCCAAGCGAATCTTCTCAGCAGCCAGCTCTCTTCATGGTTCATGTCTGACCCCGTCTGAGGAGTGTACTGATCGACCGACAAATGTCTATCTAAGCCACATTACATATCGCTGCTTAGTAACTCCCTATAGGTTACTACACTACTGCACTTCTTCGGCTCATTTCTACACCCGGGGAGAGAGAGAGAGAGAGTACTCTGCATTGTTTGCTTGCTCTTCTTTGCTCACAGGTGATCTTGAATAAAAATGGAGGGAGCAAATTTGTAAGTATAAGTTTACATGTGTTGGTATTTACGCAGATGGATAATGCCTAGGAGTAACTCTCAGCTTATTTCAAGGTGCAAGCTTCGGTCACAGCACAGGCTCATTTCTCTGCCATTGCAGTGGCAACTCCCGGGACAGTCTAGACCGTTTTATTCAAAGCCAAGACTCGTCTGTGGTGAAAAAGTTCCAGCAGAAGTACTGGAAAACCAAGCAGACACTCATCAAGGTCACGGGGAAAAAGGAGGACGAGCACGTGGTGGCGTCGGATGCGGATCTGGATGCCAAGCTTGAGGTGAGAAGGACCTGAAAACAGTTTGCTCTCTCACAGTGAAGTGTTGAGGATCGGGCCCGAACTACATCGTCATGTTCAGTCAGGGATCATCATCAGGCAAGCAACCACCAAAATAACCAGAAAATAATTTTCATTTCCTGAAAGGTGTTTCAGTTTTCCCCTTTAAAGGTTCAGTGCTTAAATAACCTACCTAAAGTTATGTACTATGTATGTCAGCCTAAAAAACAACCACTGCATAGATTTTACTGTTTACATATGACGGACATGTGTAGAGAGGAGGTTTGGTACAGTGGTTGAGACCCTTACCAGTACATATCTCTGTTGGTCTATGATCAAGCCCCACCCTCTTCTCCTCTGTTATAATAACAAAACAAACTCATGGGTTGCTCACTTGCCCTGAAGTGTGCAGACATGTCAGTCTTGAGACACGACAGATGTCATCCTATCCTACTGGTCTACGATGCAGTGTGTATGTCCATTCTCATTTACTGAGAATAACCTACCCTTTTATCAGACATAGTTTTGATCTGTGGTTCTCAGAGTAGAGTCAGGTGTCCTTGAGGGGGTGCCACAGGAATTTCAACAAAATGAGGATGAGTTAAATTTCCCTATAATTTCATTCACTAGATACTGTCCCAGCTAGAAAATGTCCAAGAGTGAGAATTTTAAACATGGTTTTCAGTTTAACTACTCCTTTTTTTCAAATCCAGTGCTTAGATTATCGTACATATTCACAAGTGTGTATTTCACGGTCTATTTCTTACCGAGAGCTGATCACAAAGGCCATGCTCAGCGAAAAGAAGTGTGTAAACACATACAAAGGTGTACAAAAGCCAGTCAGTTCAGAGATCATAGCTTAGTAATATGTGATTATTCAGTCTGGCCCAGAAATACATTTGACAAAGCCCTGAGTTCATCTACCTTAACAACGTGTTCTCCTGTGGGTCTGCAGGTCTTCCACTCCATCCAGAGAACATGCATGGAACTGCTGAAGGTGATTGAGCAGTACCAGAGGAGAATCTGCGGTACATTCATTTTTATAGTTTAGGGATTCAGCACAGCTGAATCTCTGCACACTTTCAGCAACACGTGATGTGTAGAAATTTAATGGTATTTAAATGCAGACTTACTTTTCAACATTTACCATATGCAGGTATTCCCTTTAAGAGTGATGACGTTCATAATGCCTCATGCTATGAATACACCAGAAACAGGGTATGCTCATGCCCGGATAAGGATCCTGAGTTTGATAGTCAGAATGTTCTGTCCGTTCATGTGTACAGGGCCACTCGTGGTTGAGATAAGAAGATGCGTAGGAATGCATACAATGGCTGCATAGTCTGACGAGGACTGCGAATGCAAGCCAAGTCTTTGGGGTTGAGGCAAAAAAAAATAAGGGGGGGGGGTCATTTAAATCAGTGCCGTGCAGCAACCCCTACTGTTATTTTACTAATCATGTTATGTTTCAAGGAAACCAAAACATTACATGTAGCACCTTCAAGTAAGCTGAATGACTTCAGACTAATCTCGCCATCTTGTCCTACACAGTCCTTTCCCAAGAGGAGAATGAACTGGGGCGTTTTCTGCGCTCCCAGGACAGGACCAAGGCCGGCAAGATCATGCAAGCCACCGGAAAAGCCCTCTGCTTCTCTTCACAGCAGAGGTACTCCAGGCCCCACACACACACACACACACACATCTTCATCCTAATAATGCTCCCCATTTACTTACTCTTACTTTTTTTGTCTCAAATTTATGAATGAAAATTTTTAGCTATATCACTTTTAACAGAAGTAGCAATAGTGGCCAATAATGCCTCTTTGCATGATAGTTTTTGACTTACATGACCAAAATTTGCACGATCTTGACAGCCTGCAATTCTGTATTTGTTGTTTCTGTACATGTTCCTGATGACAATAAAGGTACATTCAGTTGAACTGAACTGTTTCTGTTTTTTTTGCTGTCTTGCTGATCCATCAATGTCTGGTGCATTGTAATCTAAATATGTGTTGTCCTGTTTTGTTTGGGGTTTCTGCTCAACAGGCTGGCTCTGCGTAACCCTCTGTGCCGTCTATATCAGGAGGTGGAGACGTTTCGCTATCGAGCCATCTCGGACACCTGGCTGACGGTGAATCGCATGGAGCAGTCCAGGACTGAATACCGTGGAGCGCTGCTCTGGATGAAGGATGTGTCTCAGGAGCTGGATCCTGACACATACAAGCAGATGGAGAAGTTCCGCAAGGTGTGTCTGTGGCATTGAGTCATCACATATAGTAGAACATGTGCCCTTGTTGGTGTATCATTACTGTTCCCTCTGGCATGTTTAAAGCTGCTACGAGGAGTTTTTCACCTATCATTTATCAGTCTCTTTAATTTGGATGTCTCGATATGACTGACATTAGCAAACGAGACCATCAGCAAAAAGAATAGATATTGCTATATAATGATTCCAAATATTTGTCTCCGGTCAAAGAGTCCCCATAATATCTGAGGAAATGATTCACTGAATATAGACAAATACAAAGCCACAAGAGATACATTACCTCATCGTTGTATATCTTACAAACACCTGTTTTTCCAAAAGAACACTTCGTCTCTCACTCCTCTCTGCAAAACAAATGCACAAGCTACCCGAGAGTGAATGTAGATCAGTGCAACAGCAGGTAGTGCTTATGCATACTTGTCAAGTCCAACATTTTCACTTTTTTGTTTTTCTTTTTTCTTTTATTTTTTTTGCTTTGCCTTTGCCAGCGCCTCACAGCTGTGAAAATCTCATGGTTTTGCCCAACTAGCTCTACAAATAAGAGAGGCAAAATTCTACTTAGTTCGAGGTGCTGTGGAGTGCCTTGGCTCCTACTGCAGTCCCGTCCATAACAATGGTATAACCGTTGACCGTTAACAGTTAAACAAATAGGCTGCTGAATGTCTGCTCCATCTACTTAGACATGATGTAAATTTCTGCCCAATCACTAAATAGGACAGTTGCAAGTGGCAATAGGTTGGAGGTAGTCAACTCGAGCAGATTTCCCCACAAAAGACGGTTCAATTTGAAATTCTGCAAGGCTTGTGTGAAGGACACGTATGTGCATATAGGCAACACAGAAACAGATACAACATTTTTATTTTTGCAAAACTAGACAATATTTAGGTTAGCCCTACTGGCTTTAAACATTTTAACCAACAAAAAATGTGACCATCCATCCATCCATTGATTATCCAAACCGCTTATCCTGCTCTCACCCAGTAGTCATTGGGCGGCAGACGGGGAGACACTCTGGACAGGCCGCCAGGCACGCACGCACGCACGCACGCACGCACGCACGCACGCACGCACACACGCACGCACACACGCACACACACACACACACACACACACACACACACACACACACACACACACCTAGGGACAATTTAGTATGGCCGATTCACCTGACCTACATGTCTTTGGACTGTGGGAGGAAACTGGTGCACCCGGAGGAAACCCACGCAGACATGAGGAGAACATGCAAACTCCACACAGAGGATGACCCGGGACGACCCCCAAGGTTGGCCTACCCCAGGGCTCGAACCCAGGACCTTCTTGCTGTGAGGCGATCGCGCCAATGGCTGTGTCGCTGTGCCACCCAAAAGTGACCAATCAAATATAATAAATGTTTAAAATTATTTAATTAAAAATAATTGTTGGAATGATTAGGCCCACACAGGCAATACACAGTTTACACAGGTTCCGTACAGGTTTTTCATCACCCATCTCCCTGTTTACACCGCTGTTAAGTTGACAGGTACATTGCTTTAGGTTTGTTGTTACAGAACATTTAAGGTGCCATCAGTGGCATGAAGGTCAGTGCATATGTCTGTCTTCACTGCTTGGCTGACACAGTTTTATCCACAGCAACTCCCAGCACATTTGTGGGATGGTGAGAAATTAATACTCTGAGCCACGCCTAAACCATTGAGCTGAGCCAGGACAACATGTGTGAGCACCATGTGATTCTCACAAAACTGTAATATTCAACTAAATTAGCTCGGGGACATGCAGTCAAATTAAAATAACACATACGTGTTCTCGAAATGTCACCTCGAGTAGGAGTGTAAGGCGTTTCTTATGCGATGAATTCCTATGGTCTGTCGTTCGTAGAGCTGCGTGAAGATACAGTCCATACTATGAGCGTTGTTGTGTGGTCCGTCTGTCTCTGGCCGCTGAAGACAGCTGATGAGTTAGAACTGAACGTAAAACGCTATCTTTTAGCCCCGATGTTCATTTGTGTTGCACGCATCGACATGACAAACGATAATATCAACAAATACTGTAGCCTGCTCCATTTCATTCACTGCATCCATTAGGCTACAGTTTATCCATTCAACCCATGCCCTCCCACACACGCTGTGACAACCATACTTCTACTTAAGCATTAAAAAACATGGTGTTTTCTGTAGCTCCACACTTCAAACCATTCAGGAGCACTAGCAAAAGGAGCACGGCACTGTCCTTGCTCCTTGTCAAAAGATGCTTTTAAAAGCCCAACTGGAAAATATGTGCCGTAAAATCTAATTCAGATCTGTTGGCGTTTGGAATCAGTCCTCGAGGTTTTTATTACATTGGATGGTGAAGCGAGTCAGATAAGGATATCTAAACGATTGACTGGTCTTCCTGTGTGCACATCTTGTGCCTCTGTTATCTGAAATTAAAGAGCAGTAAAGTGCATTACTGTAATTCATCTTTGGCCTGGCTAAGCTGGTCCTTTTGGTGAGTTGTTGTAATCCTGAAAGTAATGGTCTCTGCACACCTTACTAAATGAAAAAAGAATGCCATTAGAGGAAATGACACACCATTAAAGGCTAGTTCGTTGGCTACAAACTACAGTGTAACGAACAACCACTAGGCATGCTCCACATCGCTTACATGTAATCATAAAACATGCTCAAACATGCACCAAACTGAACTCCAGTGCCCTTGTTCACCCTTAACACCCGTAGCTGATACAATGGAAGGTTATTTGACCTTATTTTCAGTTGAGCATATTTTCCTATCTCCACTCTATCTCAGGTTCAAGCCCAGGTGCGCACTACCAAAACAAGCTTTGACAAACTGAAGAGTGATGTGTGCCAAAAAGTCGACTTGCTGGGAGCCAGTCGCTGCAACCTCCTATCTCACGTTTTAGCCACATACCAGGTACACCACACACCCCAGTCGTTGGTGTGCACAGTCCATTTATTTTAAATAGGGTGTGTTTCCATGGCTCAACCACATGGCGGTCAACCGAGGGAGAGCACAAACAGGAGCAAAGCAATACAAAATACTGCACAAACGTTCAACTCGTTTGTGACTTTTCCACAGGGCTGTCAAGGTACCTGAGGACCTGTTGTTTGACAGTCACAAGAAGTTAAACCAACTGATTTTTCAAACTGCCCACAAATATGATCACAAAAGGCAAAATGAATGTTTGACCTTGTCCTTTTTTTTTTCTGATGATGTCCCAGACAACACTTTTGCACTTCTGGGAAAAGACATCTCACACTATGGCTGCCATTCATGAAAGCTTCAAGGGCTGTCAGTACTATGAGTTCTCCACACTAAAGGTCAGAGTGCATTATGTTCTTCACAGCTGGGAACTGTAGTGTGTCTGCCATTGTCAGACGTAGTTACACATGTCAAGGAGCACATTGTTTTGCGTGGCTTGTTGGTTTCTGCAGGGCCTTCAAGATCCCATGGACAAACCGGCTAAGAGGAAGGGCAAGAAAAAAACCAAGGCCAAGCCAAAGACAGATGGAGAGAAAGCTGAGACCTCAGATAGACAGTGAGTTTAAAAAATAAACTTTTCTTACTTTGGTGTTTACACATGCAGGTAGGTTGAACGTTTCTGCTGACAAGTGGACACTGAAAACAGAAGAAAATACTAATTAGAATCAGTTTATTGAGCTAAGTAAGTATGCATATTCAATGAAGTTGTCATGGTGGGTTGCTTACAGACATCACCTTAAACATAACACTTGTAAAATCATGCATAAAAGGTCTAAGTGGTAGCTAGATAACAACAAAATGAAAACAGAGGTGTGTGTGAAGCTTTGGGTCTGTTCTTATACCATGCACTCCTAATTGGTTGTACTGATAAGAGGACATGTAATTAGAAGCTGGCACATGAAAGGCTCGACGTATGATAGATATGCAGGGAAATTTTTGGAATCGAAAAGAAGGAAAATATGGTTGTATCCTATACAGTAGGCCCATGATCTGATCATATAGAAATAACATCTGTGTATAAATAAAAATAACGTCACCTGTACAAACATTGAACGAAAGGGTCTGGAGTAAGCTGAAACATGTGAGGCACTACCATGCATCTCATATACAGCACGTGCAGCAGATTGATGTTCATCTAATTGTCACGTTCCGCATTTCTAGGCTGATTTCACTGGAAAATGAGGGTACCACCGAGGAGCCCAGGGAAGGTAAAAGACAACGTCGATGTATTTGTTTAAGTATACGCTGCACTTTTACGATACGCAAATATTTCGGTTTTTCTGTAGGGCTGTGCGATATGACCCAAATCTCATATCACGATAACGATACATATCACGATATAGCACAGCTTCTGTAAATTCAATGAATAAAATAGTTTCTATAAAATGACCACATGGAAATGGCCATTTCTTATTACATTTTGAATTATATACTCAACAAATAAAAAGGTGTACTTACTCATATTTGATCATTTTTCTCCTTTTATTTAAGAGCCTTTGCGCAGCTGCGGCTGTGGTTTTGCGGCTCTCGTGCGTAGCGGGCCCTCTCCGTCCTGTCTGACATGATTCTCGCGCAGGTGGTAAAAGAGGCTATAGTGGTGTTTGAGTCTGCAGTCGGGAACTGGCGTGCGGCATATTTTGCAAAGTACGGTTTTCTGGTCCGTGTCAGACTTTTCATACCCAAACCACATCCATACGATAGAAGTAGCCCCTCTTTTAGGTGCAATCTCCTCGTTTGGTCCTGGCTGGTCGGAGTCCTTCTGGTTCGGAATTAGCCCGTTCTGCGTTACGTTCACTGTCCTCCACGTTTGTTTGTATTGCCTTCATGCACATTTCCTGCCTGTGTCCGTGCCGCGCAAAGAGCGGAAAGGGTCGCCCAAATGACGAAAAACGTTGCCGTAAAGAGTGTGATTTGCGACACAGCGAAATAAACGATAGAGCTTAATATTGTAACGTGCACTGATAAGTAGGCTAGCTAGCTCTTGGCTAACGGGTCGGACCCTTTAGTCGACTGGTTAACGTTGTCGCCCGCGGTGCGGGAGATACGGGTTCGCGTCCCGGCTATGGTTCCCGGACTGCCCCCCCCCCCCCCGTGAATTCGCTACATCAAAAGTGGGAGGGTGTGACCGTGAGGTCATCGGAAGCGCGTGCGCCCAGAGGCGTGAGGACGCTGATATGCTGAAGGACGCGCTTCCCGAAAGAGGGGGCTAGAAAGCAAGTGAATTAGGGAGCAGCCCGGGAACTGCCATATCTGGGACGCGAACCCGGGTCTCCCAAACCACGGGCGACAACGTTAACCAGTCGACTAAAGGGTCCGACCTACTCATTCATGGTCGTTACAATATGAAACGATAGACGTTTTCTATCGTCACACAATATATATCGTCATATCGCACAGCCCAAAGCCCCTTGTCCTACTTGTTTCTGCTACAAGCCAAAGCAGAAGGACCTCACAGGCAAAACATATCTATTTATGTTTTATTCTGCTATACTATTCCTTTTGCATTGCAAACCACAAACGTTTCTGGACGCACATCTGAAGACGGGGACAAAAGGAACCAAATGACAGGTGAGGAAGGACAGATGTCCACCCTCCTTGACATGAGTTTGACTGACATCAAGGCCATGATTTGTGAAGGTCTCTTACACTCCATCTCTATCACTGCTATCTTAAAATCCAACACCTGAGGCTTCTCTGCCCTCTTTATCCAGTTTGCTTACAATCTGATGGGATTGATTATTTCCAGGGCCTGAAGATCTCCTCTCAACCGACGTGGAGCGAGAGGGAGGGGAGAAGGAGGGCATGGTCCTCCTGAATGAGATCCTGGGCTGTACGTCCCTAGAGGAGAACGAGTTCTCACGGGAGTGGACGGAGGTGTTCGGGGAGGCAGAGGAGGGCACAAGTGCATCGTCGGTTAGAGGAGGGCCCGTTGAGGCTCAGCAGGAGGAAAACACTTCCTTCTTTCTTCCATCTCACCTATGGGACCAGAACCTGCAATCTTTAGGTCAGATATCAAACTAGACTCCGTGCGTGCGTGTGTGTGTCTGTGTGTGTGAGTGTGCTTGTGCGCGCACACATTTTATTTATGTATTTGTGTAGAAGAATCAATATGTCAAAAATTAATTTAAATCCAATTTTCCCACTGTGACTCAGCCATTCTCTTCATGAAAAGAAAGGTTTCAAACAGCACATTGAACCAATCTGTCATTAGCCTAATTCAATTCAGCACTGTGGTCAGATAAGTATGTCTGGAAATTAAATAATTAGAGCTCTGCATCAATCGGCTATTCATGAATGGGTGTGGTAACAAATGCACAAAAAAAAAAAACTAAATTGAGCCATTTTTTTTTCCATTGTAGCCAACTATTTCCGCACTGGAAGAAAAGCGGACTTGAAATGATTTGTCCAACCCACAGCTGTCTAAGTAATAGAGAGGAGCTATTATAACATGGCAATTAGATTTGCTTACCCCTACCTAATTGCAGATTTGTTTCCATTTCGTTCTGCTCTGAGCAGTGACTGCCAGCACTTCATCTGGTTTTGTTGTCCGTCTGTTTTCAGGCTCTGAACAGCACACCACTGTACTGCTATGAGCAAATGAAACCCTGTTTGTATGATTTACTGGCTGGGTGTAAGCCGTTGGCATTGATCTTCTGGTGAATTACTCATTTGATCTTTATAAGTACTTTTTTTTTAATACAGCTGGCCTGCCATCACTCAAAACTAAAAATGTGACAAATAAGTCAATCTACGTTTAAATTGTGGGCAGTTGGCTGGGTTTCCTATGCACAGTGACTTGTAGTGTGACAATAGAAGAAGCGTCACCTGCTGGACCCCCCACATTATGAAGTATAGGATGAGGTCAGGCGTCAAGAGTCACGCGCAGTTTGTCCTGAAAATATTCCTTTAAAGTGAGAATGATCAGGCCAAAAGGAAGCAATTGAATTAAAACAGGAATTAGGGCTAAGAGGAGAGGTTTAAAGGTTTTTTTAAAGGCAAGATAATTGCATTTGTAAGTGTGATAAAGTAGGAAGAGGGGATATAATTCTGACAAATTTGCATCTGTGAGGTGGGTGGCGCATGTCTCGAAAATTTTCCCTTCATAACTTTTTTTTTCTTTGAATACATCGGTCCTCAATAGAGGTAGAGGATAAATTAAAAAAAGTTCAGAAGATGGGAAGGTTCACTAACGGTACTTCTGCTTCATCACATCGGGCCATGTATGCTAAAATAGAGATGCAACGCTCTACGCCCTCTCACTGATATGAATAACACGATACCCGTTTGCCATTTGCATGTTGAGAAAATGACAGCAATAAGGTTTCGAGAGCCACCGATCGCAATTGGATTTGATTCACTAATGTGATGTTGGGGTTTTTGTTTTTCTTCCAATGCTACATGATATTTTGATCATTTCTGTGTTTTTGGCTATTACACAGGGCCTGTTCACATCCTCGCTGTGTGAAAGTGATGATGATTTATGTGTTGGATCACATTGTGACCTGTTTAGTGTCCCCCGTTGATTAATCCAAATCTGCATCTCCATCCCAGATTGGTCCAGCAGCATTCCACAGCCCGTCTCCACAGCAACGGAGAAATCATCTGGAGCCAATCAGAACGCCTCCAGGCCTACAGGGAAAGGTAGGATTGCTCTAAATGAGTAAAACACATGAAGAGAATTGAAAGAGAAGACTGTAAGTCATGGAGAAAAAAAAACATGTTTCCAGCTGAAGCCTATGTTTATGGGTACTTAAGAAAGCACTCGTATGGGTAAAAGTGCTTCCATGAATGAACTGCCAGACTCCTTTTTAACAGACAGCTGAATGTCACCGTAGATTGAGAGGCCATATAAGGGCTTTTCACCTGGTAACATGATCTAACGTGTTAAAATGATTTTTACAGAGATGACAGGGACGTCTAAAGACCTCTCCGCGTGGTTCGACCTGTTTGCTGACCTGGACCCCCTATCCAACCCAGACGCAGTTGGAAAAAGTGACGGAGAGCATGAACTTCACAATGCATGAGTCCTGCCTCGGCTCCTGGGGCGACGTCATTGAAAATGGGCACCAGTGGATCAGATTCCTCTCATCCTTTGCAGTTTGAGAGAAGAAATATAGGGCAAATATGGGCTGGGTATTTTGCTGGGGTTTAACGTTTTTTTTTTTTTTAGCAACCTGAGTTTGAAACGGTAAACCATACACAAGCTGCTTCAGAGATCTGTAGTAAGTAATCCCCCCCCCCCCCATGTCCCACCAACACCCACCCCCAGCTCCCATTATTGATAATTGCAAACAGGCAAAACTGCTTTCTGAGAAACTGAATGGAAAGGAAAAATATTTGATGGTTACAGTACTACACTTTTCAATGTGTTTACCCTATAGAGCAATATAGTTGGTGTCTGAAAATTCAGATGACGCAAGAAAAACACTGAAAATTCAACATAGCATATGTTTGACAAGCCACCGGACACCACCTGAATTATCCTGTTGTAGCAAATCACACCCACCTGCCGCTCCAATTACATTAAGGACAATGATCTTAAAGTACAACTTGAGCTACACAAAGGTTGGAATCAGAGGAAGATGGTGGTGACATCAGCAAGACGTGGAAGAGATGGTGCGAATATATGAAGTGAGTGAGATTTAAAAAGTCTATAAAAAAATGCCCATCTTTAAAAGGTGGTTGAGCCCAACTGCTCTGTGAATGGATTAGAGGTATGAAATGTAGGAAACCTTACTGTTGGGTTGAGCCGGAGGCTACCATGTATCGGTTGATACTATTTTGATTACGGTTGTTCTGTCACAGTGGAGTGCTCAAAGTCTATTAGCAAACGGACAAGGGTTCAATGTTTTCACTGATGACATGGGAATTAAGCCAGATGTTGTTTATGTTAAGAAAACCCGGTTAAAACCATGTTTACGTTTTCTCATTCAGGACTATACAATGATTCAGGTGGGGAGGGGGGGGTGGTATGTTGATCAGACAAGTTATCCCAAACAGGATATTATTAGGAAAGAGAGAAAACCAGGAATATGCGGCAGTGGAAGTGTGGCTAAGAGATAGTGAGATGTTAATAACTAACCACTATCAGGGCCCAGACTGGATCTGAACAGACTGCAGAGAGTGGAGAGTGACAATAGATTCAGAGTTGTGTGAGGTTCAGATTTTAATGCCCACAGCACACTTTGATGCTAAATGGACAGGTTGGATGATGGCAGAGGGATGAGCAAACATGAATTTAGGAAGCGAGACTGTATTCTATGTTATATTAGTGTCCAGTTGTCCGTCTTGATGTAGTGATTAGGAAGTGTGTGGCGATATGATGGGAAGTGTGTGGTGACGTGATGGGAAGTGTGTGGGGACATGAGAGTAGATGGTGGTCATTATCCAGCAGCATGCTCATCACTGGATGTGAGGGCAGACATGAGGTCAGGAAGAGGGATTGGCTAAATGGGATCTCAAAAAGCCAGACTGGGAAAAGTTTCAGGGGGTGAGCGAGGAGAACATGGCTCATCTTGATATTACGCAAGTCACAGGCAGAGTAAATATTTAGTTGAATTCCTCAGTTATTATGGTGACAGAAAACCCAACTCCCGGGAGCGGAGGAGAGAAGAGGAGGAAAATGTCATGGTGGACAGAAGAATTGCAATACAAAAGAAAGCAGTGAGGAATAGCAACAAAGCTTCAAGGTTGTTGAAAATGACTGATAATTTTCAGCATTTAATTCAGTTTAAGAAATACCAGGGCACTGGTGAGAGGCACTATAGCAAGCAAAGACTTGTGTGTTTTGGACGGTATTGGGAGGATAACACCATTAGGACACGTATGGAGCATTCTAAAAAGGTTGAATGGCAACAGGAGGGAATGGGACCATCTGGCAATGAAATCTGAGGATGAGATGGCGATGTTTAATAAAGGGAGGGCCCAAACTATGGTTAAGGCATGTGCTCAGGTACAGAGCTCAGTAGAAGTGAGAGAATGATGAGGCAGCAGCCGCATATGCAAGATAGAGGGAAAGATACAGAGGACCATATTGAATGCTCCATTCACAGACGAAAAGATGGTAAGAGCCACAAATAAATCCAGATAAACAATTATGGTAAAATATCAGAACTGTTATGAAACACTGAGACATTTAGGAGAGGGAGCATTGGCTAAGATGGTGGGTTTTTATAACAGTCCTGGAGGAATAGGAAACTACCTAATACCTAGAGAGAAGCATCGGTGATCCCGGGGAAAGACCCAGCTAAGCCTGCCAGCTACAGGCCGGTAGCTCTGCATCAAATGTGCACAAGGTCATGAAACGTATGATTAGACGGAGACTAACCTATTACCTAGAAAAGCATGGGTGAGGAAGACGCAAGCAAATGAGGAATCAGTAACAGCATTGTTCTTCAGTGTAGAAACAGATAATGATATCATGGTGGAAGGAAGTGACTGTGGATTGAGTTACACAAGTCATTCATGGGAGGGTTTTTAATTGGGGTGAAGAATTTCTCTTTGGTAGGTTTATTCAAGTCAAGATAGGATCAGACTTATCAAATCAGTTCATAGTAGAAAAATGGAGGACATGGGGTCAGTCATGTCACACCCCCTCCCCCCCAGGGTACAGGCACTTATCGAGTGGTTGCTATTTGCCAACGGGGGAGCTCTGGAAGAGAAGGAAGAAATATAGGTCATGCTATAAGGAGAGTACAAGAAACAAACGATGAGGTGGATTAGTGAGTTTGGGATTTGGGTTTTAGGAGAAAACAAAAACTCTGTTCTTAACCGGGAAAGGAGTTGAAGATAGTATGAAACTAAGAATGTATGCTAAACATTCAGAGAGAACCGGGGTTCACGGTTAACTTGGTAGGGGCATATAAACCAAATAATTTTAAAAAAGAAAAAGAAAAAAAGTAAATGTGGTGAAATGCCTTACGGACACAGAGAAGGGAACAGATTGGTCATCCTTGAAAACAATGTATTTTGCAATAATAACATCTTTATTGGATTATGCTTCAACAGCTACTGTGAAATTATCCTTAGGGTGCTGGACACAGTTGAATCAGAAGCACTGAGAATATGTAGTGGGACTTTTTTAAAACGGCTCCCTTGTCTGTTATACAGGTTGAGATGGGGGGGAAATTCCATTGCATATCAGAAGGAAGCAGCTGATTGTCAAGTTACTGGGTCAGTTTGTAAAGACAAAAGGACCCTCACCCCACTAATGGGGTTTTACATGCCTGCTGAGAGAGTGAAAGGTCTTCGAGTTTGAATTTTGGGCGGGTGGGCAATGCTCTTGCAGAAGAGATGAAAGTATATGTGATGAGGATAAGTTCTATGATACATGGTTGCGCACATCTCCAAAAGTTGATTTGTATTTTGTGGTGCTAAAAGGGAAAGAGCGGGAGAAAGGGGAACTGGTATATGCTTTTTAATCGTCATATAGAAGCAGAATAAAGTCTTCTTGCAAATATTCACTGATGTTTCCAAGGATCCTGAGTCAAAAACCAACAAGATTAGGTTTGCACGTTTCAGAGAAGAAAGTGGACATTTTGTACATGCAGGCCTAGCATGCTATCCATACATGGCAGAGATGATGGCTTTTTTTGGTGGCAATACAGTAGATGGAAGACATGAAACAGAATCAAGTGTTGATATGTTCAGATTCATATATGCAGTGCAAGCAGTCTTAGGATCATTTCGTTCTATCAGTTGTCCGGATATATGACTTGAAGTAATTCAGATGTATACAATGGTCTTCCAGCTGGGTGTTTAAGTTATGGTTCATGCGGGTTGCTACTCATGTTAAGTTGAAGGGGGAAAGCCGCTGTGGATAGTTTGGCTAGGCAAAGGCGCATTAGACGTGGAAAACTAAGTCAGATGTCAAAGGCATGCTATTGGGAAAAGCAAACCACAAATGGCATGAATATTTGGATGGAAAGATAAAGAGGAGACACATCAGATTCAAAACAGAATCAATAAACAAAGAGTTATTTGTAGCAATAGGAATGTAAGAAGTGGCGATGACAAGACTAATCCTGGGACACTGTGGAGTAAATAAAACTAAAGTAGTAGCAAAAGACCCTGCAGGCTTATTTGACTATTGCCAAGAGGCAGTCAGTGGAACATGTAATTACTAGATACAGGAAGTACGAGACAGAGATATGATGAGAGCAGATATAGTCAGTGGTGAGCTGTCAGGGCCATCAGGGCCTTCTCTGCTGGCCCTGTCAAAATCAAAACCACAATTTGCTTTTCATACTTAAAATTGAAGTGTGCCAAAAAATGTGTCTGAATTCAATTACTTGTTTTCTCGGAGGGCTGAGCAGAGATTTCCTTTATCATCTAAACGTATCACAGCTCCTTGGGCCAGCACTAGTTTGTATTGCTAGCCTTTCCTTGAAGCTGCAAACTGATTACAACTTTGAGGGACCGTATCATTAGCCAATCAAATTTCGATGTGTAATGATAGAACACCCCGGGGCCCTGCGATGTTTCGGTGCTAGCCCCGGTGTCATCATCAGCTCTGAGCTTTAGCCTTTTGCGGGTTGTGAACAAACTAAGTGCAATGGCCGCCGCATTCACATATACCGACGATCTTGTTGCTGATCTACTTCGTGTTTTTTGTGTGAATCTGGTAGAATTGTCTGCATTTTTTTAACACGTTCTCCCAAATGAAGTAAATTACTGGATGAATTTTGCGAGGGGTGGCACGGTGGCTCAGTGGTTAGCGCGGTCGCCTCACAGCAAGAAGGTCCAGGGTTCGAGCCCCGGGGTAGTCCAACCTTGGTGGGTCATCCCGGATCGTCCTCTGTGTGGAGTTTGCATGTTCTCCCCGTGTCTGCGTGGGTTTCCTCCGGGGGTCTCCGGTTTCCTCCCACAGTCCAAAGACATGCAGATCAGGTGAATCGGCCGTGCTAAATTGTCCCTATGTGTGTGTGTGTGTGTGTGTGTGTGTGTGTGTGTGTGTGTGTGTGTGTGTGTGTGTGTGTGTGTGTGTGTGTGTGTGTGCCTGTCCAGGGTGTCTCCCCGCCTGCCGCCCAATGACTGCTGGAATAGGCTCCAGCATCCCTGAGAGCAGGATAAGCGGTTAAGACAATGGACGCATGGAATTTTGCGGGAGAATGCCGCCACGAGTCTCTCAAGTACAGTGGAACTTCCAGCTCCAGGCCGGTGTGCACGTTCTTCTTACTGAACTGAAGGCGGCGCACTGATATAGTGGCTATACTTGATTGGATTTGTTGGAATTTGTGCGCGACTGGCGAACACTATGTAGCGACCCTGTATTGTTGGGAGTGCTGATTGGCGGAGTCAGTCTGTCGTCCCTCGACTCCCTGCCAATCACGGAGGTGCATGTATGTCGGTCAGTGTGCGTGCCTGTGATTGGTGGAGCAGAGGGGAGGGGGAGGAGGCTCGCTGGTTACTTACTGTTTTGCGTGGTAGATTGTTGATTAATGGCGACCTGTACGGCGTGGCTGTGGCCGACAATAGCCGAGAATAAAGACGTCGTTCGGTTGTAAACCGCAGGTGTGATCTTATAGCGGTGAGCGCTACAACTACATCAGCTGTGGGAACTTTCTTTGTTAGCTCCACCAGGCGGTATGCGTTTGTCCGCGGCTAATCTCGCAACGAGCCGGCGTGGGAGAATGACGATAGAGATCACTTAATCGCAACTCCCGTGTCCCATACACCGCACGACCCCGAGAGTGCCTATTTAATTTTAACACCCCGTCAGAACCGAACCGAACTGAACTGACGGGAAGTAGAGGCAAACGGCAAGGGCGCAGTTTAAAATGGCAGCTCCTGTGTCCCATGCACCGCACGACCCCAGGAGTGCGGCTTTATTCTGCCCCTCCCCAACAGTTGCCGAGCAATGGCTCCCCGAAACAAGGTCACAACACAAGCCTACTTACGGTCAGTCAGTCAACCTGTTCGTCTACCCAGTCCGAGTCAAACGTCCAAACGACAACAATCAAAACATGAACACAATATTTGAACACATGAATAGCAATTACAGCCCGAACATCAACAGTCCCATGAGCCCGCTGACAGTCGGGGAGACCACCTTCCCCGGTCGCTACAGTAGGATCAGAACCTCTCCGGCAAATAATTCACAGCTGATCTCAGCACAGCAGAACAGAAGGAACAATGGATGAACCAACAATAATTCGCTTTATTCACCTCGCCACCGTGTTTGTTTGTCTGACATCATGAGGGAGATTAGACGCGGAGGTGCCATAGGTGCCAATGTTAAATCTCCGCCATAAAAATAAAATGTCAAGAGTAGGATTAATCACAGCTGGAACTCCTCCCAGTAGCTACAATAAAACGTTTCCCAGCTTTTTTTATTATTGCTTTAGAATGAATTAAAGACATTCGCCTACATTCATTTTATATCATGAAAACCGCGACGGTTAAACACATCTGAAATGTTTTAACAGGGGCTCCTTTTCCCGGTAGGCGAAAAATGAGGTGGTCTGTCGCCAAGTCCGGAGCACCGGAGAAGGAGAGATACGCCTGGCGGAAATCCGCACTCTACTCTTTACTAAAGGTTACTAGAGTGTGTACTCTCCCAGGTTTTTTTTTGTTTTGTTTTTTTGTGCCATGCGTGATAGTGTATTTTGTATAAGGCTGCGTTGGTTGTATCGGCACCTATATGAGAAAGTGTGCGTGTGTGTGTGTGTGTGTGTGTGGGAGTGGGAAGGGGGGTGCAGTTCGTTACTGAAGGCCCTGACTAGACCCCACGGTACGGTACTGGATATAGTTATTGGTGGCAGGAGTTAACACTGAAGAAAATCTTAAACGTGGGTGGTGGTGCACATACAAGAGTTCTGTATGCGTTTTTAAGAGAAACGGGGTTGTTATTCAGGTTAAAGTAGTCCCTGAGTTACGCTCCAGAGCAGCAGGTGGCAGTAATGCACATTAACATCAGATGTCAACCGCCATAAAAGTACAGGACAAAGTAGAATTACTACTCTTCTATTACTACTCTTCTACTACTACTACTGCTACTACACCCAAATCTATATAAGACCATCTACCTGAGTAACAAAGGATACTGTTTAAACCAAATGATGTTTGATTCTTTACAAAATCTTTTGGGCCTCCGAATGAATAAGGAGGCCCAATAAGACTTCTTTTTTCTTTTCTTTTTTACCAGAAATGGAGCAGTAGTGGTGCATCAAGCATGTAGTGCTTCTAAACTGACCACATCTGTAGTTGTGATGCCTTGTTCAATACATCTCAGAAGTATAACCTTTGAATAATGGGTGTATACAGTGGATTCAGAAACTATACACCTCCATTGAATTTTGCCACATTTTCTTCCTGTCACAGCTGTTAATTGTTATGCATCGAAATACCCCCCAGCACACACACACGCCTTCACTAATAAATTCAACATTTATTAAGCAAAAAACATTTCTTATTCAATAGCAAATTTTTCTTTCCTTAATAAGAACTAGTGCAGTGCCCGTTCAAGGCATGCCTGTTTGGAACAGGCCGATTGCTGGCCTCTGGTATTGCTACTTGCAGCTTTCTCGACAACTGCTCATCCAAACAACTTCACTCTCGACACTGCACTTCCTCGGGTCCCCAGCAATACAGCCGCCAAGGGTGAAGTTGATTGGATGAACGGTGGTCGAGAAAATTTAAGGACAGACAGGCAGACACCTTCCATTTTAGTTGGATTGCCTTTTTTTTGTTGCTATACCGATGTATCCATCCCCTCTCCGAGTGAGCACTTTGTGGAGAAGCCTTCGGGCAGTAATTACAGCTTGTGAGTCTCCTCTGGCTATGTCTGAATGATCTTTGGACATTTATAGGTATTGGATTTTTTTTTGCCCATTCCTCGATGCATATTAATTCTGGGCTTTAGCCTGGCCATCCCAGAAAAATTACCTTTGTATAATAATAATAATAATAATACGTTTTATTTGTGGGGGCCTTTCAGAGCACTCAATAATAAGCTATTCCTCTGTCATTTCTTTTGCTATGTGCTTTGAGTCATTGTCCTGTTTGAACACAAATTGTTGTCCCAAATACAGAACTGTTGCGAAGGGAAACGGATTCTCTTCAAGGATTTGTCTGTATGTGGTTCGATCCATTTTACCCATGATAACAGGCTCTCCAATCCCTCCTGCTGAAAAGTCTTTTTACAAGATTCTGCAGCTTTTTTTTTTTTGCCCTCCAACATCTTTCCAGTCCCATGGGCAGTTCCTCTGTCTTCATGACATCAGGACTGATCTGATCTGTTTCCGTTGTGAGACAGCACAAAATCAGCTATATTTACTGTGCAATCATGCAACTGAACACAGGTGGATTAGAAATCAACATTGGGGGACTTTGTAAACACATTTAGTTTAATCTCTCAAGAAAATTGAATACAGCTGGCCTAATTTAAGTTGTTAATGAAAAGATGGTGAATAGGGTTCAGGTTTTTTTTATTTTCAGTTCTATACATCTAAACACTTAAGTTCATTTTAACCTAATATATAAATATATTTTAAGTTTACAACAGCAAAATAAGAAAGTGAATTGGGTTATCGCATTCTGAAGCCACTATATTACTGATTATTGATATATCGATGCATGTCGCATGCCTTATGTTTTGTTATCCAGTAAACGTGCTGTTGTAGAAAATTGTTAAAACTAGAGATTATTTATCAAAATATTTTATGGTTCAGGCAACTAAATGACCATTCTGGTCATCCATAGCCACTTAAATGGGTAATATTTACACTTTGGGGTACAGTGCAGTATTTTCAGAGCCCCAATGACAGTGTGGAGAATGGCTTTTAACAACATGGGAGATGAATTTGTTAATCAACATATTTCTATTTATCACATACTGTAATGTGTCCATGTAAATGCCTTAATCCAATAATCTGTCATCAGGACAATAGAGGACTTCATCAGAGTCATCCGTCCAGCCATTATCCAAACCGCTTATCCTGCTCAGGGTCACAGGGATGCTGGAGCCTATCCCAGCAGTCATTGGGCAGCAGGCGGGGACACAGCCAGGACAGGCCGTCAGGCCATCACAGGGCCCACACACACACACACACATGCACACACACACACACACACACACACACACACACACACACACACACACACACATTCACACCTAAGGACAATTTAGTACAGCCGATTCACCTGACCTGAATGTCTTTATGGACTGTGGGAGGAAACCAGAGCACCCGGAGGAAACCCACGCAGACACCATGCAAACTCCACACAGAGGACGACCCGGGTTGACCCCCAAAGTTGGCCTACCCCGGGGCTCGAGCCCAGGACCTTCTTGCTGTGAGGCAACCGCGCTAACCACTGCGCCACCGTGCCGCCCTTCATGTCATTACTGGAATAATATTAAACATATACAGAAGATGAAATATTTGGGTGTACATTTTCCGTTGACGCTTATTTGCAGTATTTCTTGGTTATTCTATGTGACCAGCGTTTGTTGATTCAATATCGTAACCAAATGAGCTGGTTGCCTGGTCTTGCTTGACCTCTACTTTTGAATATGGTGTTGACAATCCTCGTGTCTGGAAAATGCCTTTGAAAAGAATGCATATCCATACAAAGGTTTTTTTTTTTACTTTATTGAAAAACACACAAGGTCTACAAAAACATGTAATACACAGAACTGACTTATTAGTGCCAAACATGGCAACATGTTTGCACTTCACAAAGGCATGTGAGTAAAAACTGGATTAGTATGATTTACACTCATGGAGCTGTGAGCAAAACACAGGGTTGTTCATCCTAAATTATGAGGAATGTGTTGCATAAATTGTTCATATTTTTGTTTGTGTGTTCACGTAGCTTGCTAAACTATAGTTTTGGAATGGGGGATGAGTTTTAATTTCTATTATTTCTTGGGAGCGAAGAGCACTTTTTTTCCTGATCTTTGTCATATGATAACTGTTTGTGTCCCCAAATACAAACCAATTGCACGCTTGATATCTGATTGTTTTGACGTGAGAATCACATTAAAAATAAAACCAGTGATTATCAACTCACTTGCAAGTTAAGTGCTTAGTCTTGGTTAATCTTTTACAGTAGCTTCTATGTTTAAACACCAGAGGGAATAGTATTTATTTTTTGTTTATCCATTTCTAAACAAAACAAACACAAACAGTCTGCTTCTGGCACATAAATGTTACCTCCCAAGTGTCTCGAGTAAAAATTGAGGGCCTCTAATTGCTTTGGTACATTTTAAGAGGTGAACCCAAATAAATAATTACGATCATGTTATTGATTTGGGAGGGTGGACCCTACGCAGCTCCACTTACATTAGGTAATCGCCGTTTTCCGGGGATCTCAGGAATGTGTCGTAATGCCTGGATACTCGCTAAAGTAAACACAGTCAGGCAATATGCATCAGCGGCACCCCTGTTACACCAAACACTGTCACACACAGTGACCTGGATCAGCTTGGGTCCCTCTGAAATAGGCTCTCCAGAGGGAAAAAAGTCACTTGTTTTGTAAGACTGTGGAGTATTTTTTACTGTAGGAGCAATGCAGCGAACACTCGGGAAAGGCAACATAGTTTAAGAAAGTGTACATTCCATATGACCTGAGTTTATTCTTGCGGGGTGGGGGGCAGAGGCGGAGGTGGAGGCTGTGACACAAGATTGTCGGGGACTCGTGTGCTTTGTGGTCGGCTAGTCGGTCACACTAGACCCAACAGCCGTCTTTTGTAGAGCTAGCTCTTGGCTTGCATGCTTGTTGGGTGATGCCTGAAGCAATGCAATATATTTAATAATGCTGGTTCCACATGGCCTTTGTGCCTTAAGTACTTGTAAAGGAAACAAACAGGCCACTGCCTCTATCATACTGATCCAGGACTTAACAAATGTAAACATTTTCGGGGGAATATGGGGTGTTGTAATTGTGCGACATTCGAAGATGTTTGTGGTAAACACAGGCATGATACTGATTTTTTTTCCCCATTCAGTCAATAAGCCTACCTGTAGATCTTATCTGTAGATATTAGCTTGCTTAAAACTGAGCTGCTAAACAAACTCGTTAGATAAAACAATTAGATAAGTGTTTCTCCCATACCTCATCATTGTCTCTCATCAAATGAATCAAATTTTCAGCTTTTTGATTGTACATTGATAAAACTGCTGGCTACAGAACACAATACATTGAATAGTCATTTCTATTTTTTTTTTTTTTTGCAAAAGAAAGCAAAGCTATCTCTGTTTTAGGTGCTGTCACCATGCAGAGGAGAATGTTAGGTTAGTGATGGGAGAAAGGAGGCCACTCCCATGGTCTTAAGATCATCAGGCAAGAACAACAACAGCAACCCATAAGTTTTCAACTAAGGAACAAACATTGAGAACAGAATTCTTTGTTGACCAAGTAGAAGCTATGGTCCTTTAGGGCGCAGATGCCCTATTAGCCGATAAGTTGTCTACCTCCAAAACTGATAACTCGACTTTGTAATCTGTCGATCATGGGCATTCCCTTCTGGCTAATGTTAGGGCTAATGGAGTGCAAGGGGTTATTTTTTTTCCCCCAAAACCAGGCCACTTGACTGCATAAGAAGCTGCATCTATCTATGTTTTGGTCACGTATACCTGAGAACTAGCTGGTGAGGACAAAGTGTGTGGGGCTATCTTTCCCCACATCTGTGCTTATATCAGTGTGTGGGCCTGTGTTGGGGCTCAGGCCATCTGTGCTGCCTTTGCCTATGTCTGTCTCAGGACTCCAATCAGCGGAGGCCTGAGACAGGGGTGCAGTAGGCAGAGTCAGGGTCCCCCGAGGCCCCGGGCCATCGTTGCCATGGAGACCTGGGGTAGCAGAGGAGCAAGAAGCTGGGGACACTGAGGAGAAGAGGGAGGAGCAAAGGAGCTTGACAGGACAGAAGGCGGAGCCTCTGGGGAAAAAGTTCACCTTGTTTTTGTCTGGGCATGAGAACAGGGGGATCCCTTTTGACTTATGAGACCTGTAGGCAAAAAAAAAAAAGTTTTTAAAGCATTGCAATAGTATGTTTTTTTAAAATATCCAATAGGTCATTTACCCTGTTGAATGCTAGCAAATTGGTCAGTGGTACAACATCCAGTGACGAAATGTAGAGCAGAACTGGTGCAGCATGTAAATAGCTGGAAACACTTTAAACATAAATTAAGACTTACACCATCTCTTCAAACACTTTCACCCTCTCACAGCCTTCTGGGGGCTCCCGTTTGAACATGTAGCTGTTGTTGGGCTTGGGAGAGGTGGCAAACTTGGGTAGTGGAGAATTGCATCCACTGTCTGAAAATACAGATGTTTTGTTTCGTAAATCATTATTTGAAACTTGTTGTTAATGTATGAAATGAAATACGGGGATCAGCTTAGGGAGGGGCCACAGTGCAATTCATGTATTTGGCATCTTTGTCTACATTTTAAAACCCACACAAATGGAAGTAAGTCTTTTAGTCTTTTTTTTTTTTTTTTTTTTTTTAATTAGTAATTCTGAGGTGCATGTAGGCCATGTTTTAAAAGGTGCCCAACAAACTCTTCTTAATTTAAACAAGGATGAGAGGTCTGCTGTATCCTAGTTATATCGTTTGGAGAGAATGACAAAGAGTTAAATAAATAATATTAAATTTTAACGCAGACTGATGTACCAACTAATATAAATTCTAAGAAATTAATCAGCTGGCAAGAGAAATTCAATTAAGAAATTAACATATCATCGCGAGGCAACTTCTGCTCAATTTTGCCTGTAGGAGGTAATCAACAACTGAAGAATCCCTCTAATTCTACAAATCTATTTAGTGAAAACAATGAAAGTTGTGTTTTAACAAATTTGCAGCTTGGTCTGTGGTTTCCAGTCCTAAATATTATACTGCAAACAGTTAAATGTCATTTTATTTTTTTTCCATTTATTAACTTTCAGAACTTTACCATAAAAAAAAGCATGTTAAATCTTTGTAAAAATATGTGGCAGCAATATGAAAGTAATATGATGGTTAACTGCCAAAATTACTGGTATAGAGCAGAAAAGTCAACGAACCACAGTCAAAATTTAACAGAGCTTAACTAGCGGAAGGTGACGTTCTCATTTTTATAGGCTTGCGGGTTTAATTTTCTCTTTATATTGGCAGTGATTAAAATGTCCTATCTCTGATAACAATGTTTAGCCTCTATGTCCAGAGTGCATCAAAGAGCTCTGACAGCAACAGAGTACCTTTGTCATTGTCTTCCGCGGAGTAGGGGCTTTCGTCAGGGGAGTGGAGGTGATCAGGGCTGCAGGGATGGGGCGACGGGCTGCTGTCACCGCTGGAGGGGGCCTGGGTATCTGTGTCACGTGTGTCCCCACTGCTGCTGTAGTGATGAGGCGGGAAGGGGGCACGGCGGCCATCCAGCACGTCCATAGCCTGTGAGGTCACAGGAGCGGGGAGAGTGATCAAACATTACTTTGGAAAGACTTTTAGATGGTGTAATGGACCTCATGGTCAGTGAGACCACCCCCATAACTACTAACTAGCCCCCACATTTGAGCTCCACAAACAGCCAATGTGTCCAAACTGCTTTGATCTGAGATCAGATCTAATGAAACTTTATAGATCCTCAGCCAAGCATATAGATAAGCACATGACTAGTAGAGAGCACTGCAGATAAGAGTACAGTGAACAGTCACCACTACCACTACTACTACAGTAGTAAACAGCAACAAAGAAACACCATCATAGGAGAAAGTAAAGATAAAAAAAAACATGAAAGCATCATTAACAGGGATAAACTATCTTCAAACAGCAAGGTTGAAATGGGTGTGCTAATCTAGGTTTACATTAATTGAATCGCCTAAACAGCAAACCAATGACAAAAAAAAAAACTAAACGGTTGCCATGTCAAAACCAATTCCTCATTCAAAAGGCTGAGAACAAACATACGACACCCTATTCTCAACTATGCCAATGTTGTACATTTCTCCTCATAACCAAAGAGATTACATTCTTTTTCTGTGGTGGTTATTGTGGGGAAAATAAATCTCAGTGGTTTGAAACACCTATGTAAAGGGAATCAGCGATGCATCTATGTACATATGTGGCAAAGCGTAAAAAACAGCAGGTTAGAGCATGGTGTGTTACAGTGCCAAGTCACTTGTCTGACCCACTGTGGACTGCAACAGTGATTAAAATGCAAGCATATCTGTTGTAAGAGACAAAAGTTTTATACATCGCTTCCGATATAGACCAAGGTTCAGTGTCACCGGTTCAATCACCAGTTGCTACCAATATGGGTAGTCATACAGACAGAGATCTACAATTGAATATAAAAATAAAGCTTGCTCATTAATATTCTTAAAATAAATATGTCTGTAACTATTGATTTGCAAGAGAAAATATGTGTATAAATAGTAGCTATTCACACTTTCAGATTTGAAGAGGTGGTATTTGCTGCTACAGTACGCACAACAAATATTCACATGTGACTATGCAGTGCTGCTGACCTGCCAAAGTGTCCTTTTGTAGGCTACTGAACCTGCAATCTGGACGTTGCGCTGGATAACAGCATCAGCACTAAACGACTTAAATCTAAAACCTGTTTGTGTGTGTTTAAAAGACAAATGGAGAAGCCAGCAATGGACCAGATGGCAATGGTTGATACAGTATGAATAGTGTGTATGTGCAGAACACTTGGCTTTGGCAAAAGGCTACAGCTGATTCAGAGAGAGAAATGAAAAGGGGTTGGTGAGCTGCAGGTTGTAAATCTATGGTGGTGTGTGTGTGTGTGCGTGTGTGAGAGAGAGAGAGAGAGCGAGAGAGAGAGCGAGAGAGCAGCTGCACAGACCTGCCAAAGGTTACTGGCCTACATCAGGCAAAATTTACAGCTCTCCTCGCCTTTGAGAAATTTAACTTCAGTAGGAGTGAAAATATATATGTCATACCATATGACTGTATGGTGCAAAAGGCTGCACGTGAAACTGCATGCCTGTGTGTGTGTGTCTGTGTGTGTGTGTGTGTCTGTGCATATGTGTGAGAGAAAGAAACTAGATTTACTTATAAATATTTTTGCTTCGGTGTCCTTAACTTATCTTCCTATGTGGGAAAAAAACCCATTAAAACTCTGAGCAAGTTAAATCAAATTAATAAAATTTGTTTAACTCTTGACCAAGGTCTGGTGTCAGTCAATGTCCCCACCTGTATCCTTTGCTCCCAGTCCTCTCTGATGAACACATTTTCTAGCTCATGGTTGATGCCTTCTACACTGCTAGGCACTCCGGATATGAGGGACTTTGGCACTGGGACAGTTGACAGGCCTGATGAAATTCCCTTGGACTGGAAAGACATACACAAACAAAAGTTAGAAAGCTCCACAGAGGTATTTGTACATTTATCAGAGCTAGTAACAGACAGACAAATATACAGCACATGCACACACCAACCAACCCCTCCTGACAGGTAACTTGATGCTACATATGGGTGCACACCTACTGGCATACATACAGATTTACGTATGTTAAATACATACATACTAAGGTACCTGCACACACACACACACACACACACACACACACACACACACACACACACACACACACACACACACACACACACAGGCATGTATGTACGCGCATGTACACACACGTATATAAAAACACATACAGACACAACACCTTGATTTTTCTAAGTACTTTTATAATTACTTTTATTTCCCACTTGTGTGTTCAGCCAGCAAAAAAGCATCTCATTATGAGAACAAGTGTAAACTTGCTTTCATGTATGACAAATAAACGTGAAACTTCCAGTCAAAAATTTGGACACCTACTCATTGCAGGGTTTTTCTTTATTTCTACTAAATTTCACTCAAGTACTAAATGAAACAACTTGTTGGGGTGGGAAGCATTTCAAACTGTATAATTTTCAAATTTAAATTTGTTCTGGAAAGAAATGTAAAGATAGGCAATTAATTCCAGATTTTGAAAAATGTATTCAATCCAAATGTTTGACTGGTACTGTAGATATTGAAATACACAGATCCAACTGAGCACACCATCAAAATATGTATATTTGATAAATATATATATATATATAATATGTGCTTTACATCTCTATATCAGAAGCCCCAAATTAATGTTGCAATGCCTGGATGTGACAAAAAGTATCCAATTGATGAAAAAGTATCAGGATCCAAGTTTCATAAGATCTCTCACCAGGAGGCTTTCAACTTGAGTCACACAGTGTTACTGGAGTGGAATCAAATGTCAGAGAATTAAAAAAAAATCATTGCTTATCCTTGATAATATCATTGGATTTTGTTTGTTTTTTCTTTCATTTTCCCACACAGTGGTTGATGTGTAGCACTGCTGGGTATCTGTTAACCTATTAATAGGTGAACTGCTGAAGGAGAGAGAAAAGGGCATGCCCTGACACATTCCCTCCCTTCTTGCCTTTTGTCACCACTGGTCAGGATAGAAACTCAGTGACTAGCTCTCCTAAATCCAGTGCAGCGCAACACAAAACAACTTATACATGAACTACAGTTAAATGTGAAAAATCCAAATTAAAGGTTTGTGTACATTTTATGGAAAAATAGCGGCAATACCACAAAAAGCTTGAGTGCATTGTCAACTATGTGTACATTCCTAACGAGTAAATGTAAAGCATTTTCCAAAAAACAAAAACAAAAAACGAACAATAGCGAGAAGAATCCATCAAAACTCTTAAAGCCTCATGATAAAGTATCTTTATCCTTTGTAATGTAAGGAGTAACCTTGTTAAACCCTGATATTAAAGGTTACATCTTGGAATTCTGCTTGAGTCCTAATCTCTCTATCATTCAAGGATGTAAATAACTACAAATCAAAGCAAGTAAGACAAATTAATTTTTTTTAAAAAGTAGCCATCACTGTGGATTATACACTACAGAGACTAACGTCAGTGTAGATGATTAAACTATTAAGACATTTAACATTACACAGATTCAATCAGGCATTCCCCTTTTCCTAATGTTCCCCCAGATAACCATATTCCAACTTCATTAACCAACATGTTCAACAGTGTGGTTCAGTGGATCTGAACCGCCTTGACTGCGGCCTTTTTAGTGAGCTAGTGCCGTGGGACTGGGAGGAGACTCACCACAGCTCCTTCTCCATCAATATGTCTCTGTGGTGGAAAGACGAAGTGCAGAACGGGATAGGTCCCATGCTTCTGCATCGCCTTGTCACTCAAATTACTTTTATTTCGTTGCTTTTGATAAATTAAGTCGCCAAGGGGGTCTGAAAAGTTGGTAAATCTAGCGAAATGTCACCAATTTGGCATCAGTGACTGCAACAGCAAGCCAAGTCTTTCAGTTGGCTGAGGCGTCAAAAAACAATAAAAACAACTTAGCCAGTCCAACTCCTGTGTATTTGAAAACTGAAATCAAGGGCCCGTATATAAGTAGGATTATTGAAGATAACTAGGTGACTTTGCTAAGTAAAACCCGGTATTCACCAAATCTGGAAAGAGGACTTCCATAAAAAGAGCTGTTCTGGGTTTTACTCAGTTCAGTTATCTGGCTAATTCAGTTATCCTGTTTAGTGATACAGGCCTCTGGGAAGTGGAGTAGGGCGTACGTTGTTTACTTTGCTTAAATAAGTATCCTTCAGCAACCCCTGCTGCTATTTACCTGTCATATTATGTGTCAGGAAAGCCAAAATATAACATTTAGAACTGGTAACATTCAGCTTTACATCTGCAGAAGCTGTAATTTGGTTTGCTTCTCCTCTATTGCAGAGTGCTTGCCAGCGCCATAGCACATGGTTGTCATCATCTTAAAATCCCACATCCCTATATTGTGAACTTTTCAGGAATTTAGATGGACGGTCTCATTTGTAGATTGATAACCACACATTCTTGAAGTTATACAAGCAGATTTTGAAAGGGTTCCTAAGACCAAGGGTTCTGCTATTCACTCAGTCTAGAAAATACTGACTGTTCACACAGTATGCCTTCGTGATTAATTCGGAATTTTTGCTCAGATCTAAATCCCCCCCCCCCCCACTCTTCACATTCATCTCTAGAAGTGAGCGATATACCATATCAATACTAACATGGGCAAACAAAAAACAAATGATGTCAAATGCCATGCTGAGCCAATTCACTTGCAATTTTTTCAAACACTGGTCAATTGCAACGTGTGCCCTCGCATTTAGCTTGAATAGAGGTATCTTCAGAAACAGCTATTAAATCAGTGACTTTACTATCTTTTCACCTACTTTTATCAATGCTGTCTGGTCAAGCCAGAGATTTATAAATGAAGCTTTCCAACAGTGCACCTTAGAGAGTGACATTAAATTCGAATGAATTCTGATTTCACCATTTAGATTTGTGTCAAATGACCACATATCAGATATACATCTGATGTGTGACCACACATATGTAAAAGTGTAACAATTTGGAATGTTAATACTTGTATGTGGTTTCTTGTTTTCATATTAAGGTACTACAAAAATCCGATCTGTGTCACATTTGAGGAAAAAATCTGAACTGAATTGAAGTGCTGTCTGAACTGAGAGCCTGTAATCCTTCAATTTCTTACCCAAACATAAACTCATCAAAATTGAAAGACATTTTCACTTGACAACACTGTGGGGCTGACTCAGTTCAGCAAGGCACAGGCATGCTGTAACTCACCTGAGGCTGGAATGCATTGCTGTGCTGCAGTGGCTGCAACAAGGTCTGCTCTCTGTCTTTGCTCTGCCGGCTGACTTGTTTGTTGCGCTGCAGCTGCAGCCTTAGTTTAGCAATCTGCTGGAAGACATAGCCATCCCGTTATACAAGCAATAACCTTCCCATTTAAAAGAAGGCTTTTAAAGTTTTGTCTTAATATGTCAAAACGCATGAAATATATTTTGAAACAAAAACAATATGATGGAGTGAACAATAAAACAATGAACATGCAAATAAACAAACAATAATAAATCACCATACATAAAAATGCAATAATACAATAAACACATTTCAGTAAACACAACAACAGCAAAAAACACATTGTTGAAACTGATCTACAGACTTTCAATGTGCAACTGAACACATTTTTTCATATGTGGATGAATATTCTTGCACCAACCAACACCTCGGAAAAGTACTACCGTGCACATTACAACTATGGCCTAATTTAGATATATGAAATATTTAAACTGAAATATGTATATCACTTCTTTATCCTTTCTTTGATCATTTAATCTTTACCATGCTCCCCTATCTATCTATCTATCTATCTATCTATCTATCTATCTATCTATCTATCTATCTATCTATCCCAATCAGCATCTTAATTGCTGTGCTGCACAGTGTCACTTAGATTCAAGCCGATTCAATTTGAGTACATGGTTATGACAGACTTGCATGTAGCCGAACATTTGAGCAAAAAACAGGTTAGCCCATATAAGCATAATACAAGCAGTTGTACTATGCAGACAAAGGTGTGGTCATAGATGGTGATACTGTAATCCTGGCAACACAGTCAACAGAGACTAACTCTGTACATTGGACATCTTCCCACATGTGTAAAAAAAGAGGTGAGGAAGCTAGTGTTGTTCACCTATATTCATTGAGCCTTGAGCAAGTGCAGTAGTCAATAATGACAAGTCCAGGCAATCCCAGAAAATGAGACAGAGAACTTATTTGCTGGCTCTGCTGTACTATTGATTGGGCCGCCCAGGTTTCTGGGAATGTGTATTTGTGGCTGAACAATAGTGCTCCCTTGACTACTGTCTTTATCTAAGGGCTAGGTGACATTGATTAAGCAACTCAAATACTGCCTCATGTCGTGAACTCGAAATTGCAAACTTTGTGACGTGTTAGTAAAATTATTCACGTCCAGTTCTATCAGAAGTTTATTAAATCTAGTTTTTGCTGATAAAAAGGAGGAAAAAATACCCCCTTTTTACTTAAAAAAGGGAACAATATGAGACTTTTTTTGTTTTAGGAGCTCTTAAAATTTAATCACATAAGAACTATTCTGAATAGAGTTGGGACCTTATAATTTTGAGCCTACAATGTACCCCAGCACCACAGACCTTTCAGCACCATTGTTCTTTTAAGATACTATTGTGCTCAAACCAGACAGAATCTATGGGTATCTTTGTCGTTTTGAAGGAGGAAACGTTGGGAAAGTTATGGAATAGATAAGAATTATTGCGGGTCTTCTGCCTCACTGTGGTTTCATTGGGGCAGGGAGGGGTGGGTGTGTGTGTGTGGCGGGGGGGGGGGTGTTGATATGGCTCTTATGCCCTCGAATCACGCTCCTGAACTTTGAGAGCCCCTGTATTTCAAAAACAAGAGGCCACAATGAGATGCAAGGGTGTAGTGAAGTGGGGAAGACGGGGGAGGGGAAGAAGGAGGTTAAATTTAGACTGCGGTCTGGGTAGCTGGAGAACTAATAGCTCTATGCGGTTGGCTGGTTGGCCACGAAGCCAGGCAGATAGACGGGAGTGGAAACCAAGCTTCAGCAGCATAATATTTAGGCTGACCTCAGATCCTCACAAATAAAACACATTTTGAGTAAATGGGCTGAACCTCAGAAATGACAAAAACATGCTCAGGGAATCAGCTGCATGTTAATCTGTGGCATGTAAAGCATAAATAGCTTTACTCTAACTGAATGTTTTGAGCCAGACAAGCTACAAACTGGCTAAGTGTGGCACAGCATTGGCAGAAAGTGCGAGGGTGTTGCTGCTATTAATTTGTGTTATTGCTCTCGTCATGGTGTTTTTTTATATAAGGAACAGTTGCAACAAGGGTGATTGACAGTGATGTGGGTGAACCTACCTCTTTGAGGTGGTCTGCACTGCCCCAAGAGGCAGACCGCTGGTGAGGACCTCCTTGGTCTGCTCCCTCATCTATCCAAAGGCCTGGAGTCTGTAACATACAAAACACATGCAGACACATGAGCAAACATTCTACTATCGCTGTCTTTCTCTCACATAAATACAATGAAATAACCCCACCAATATTCCCTCACGATGCTACCTAGTGGGGCACAGATGACTTTTCAGAGGTGGCTGACTTTGGTAGTTAATGCCCTCTGAGCACATGGTACATCTGTTAGGTAGGTCAGCATACAAAGGCGTGTATCATAGTACAATTACTCGTATGTTATCCTAACAATACACAAAGTTCCTTTATTATGAAACTTAAATCTCTAAAAACTCCACAAATATACAGGCGGGCTGACCAAATGATTGGAAAGATCATGAATGAGACGTCATAAAAAATCCCAGAAAAGTTGAATCAGTTCATCTGGACACAAGGCTTAGTGGGAGTAACATTTGATCACATATCTAAGTGACTTCATCTGATTCAACTTTTCTGGGATTTGAGCATCTAGATTATTGAGCATGCACCAAGACGTCATAAAAAAGAAAAAAAGTTCAAATAAACATTAACAAGACGTACGCGAATGTAGTATTGAGGTCAAAAGCAAAACTGAAAGCTGGGAACTGATGAAAGGAGGAAAACTGCCAACATGATACAATAACCCTGAGAAAATGGTAACAGCCAACAGCCACAACATATCTCAGCCCTTCCATTTGTAAACAGAGATAAACTATATTCATCAGTAACAGGAAAGTTACTTTTTTTGGCCATGAGCCTCGGTGGCTGGTGAATTCAAAAATCCACCAGCCACTCATGTTGCGTTTTCAAGCTAGTTTGAAAATATGACTGTAGGACATCCACATGGCTAATTAGCTGCTAAACACACAGCCATATTTTACTACCATTTTACCAACACTAGTGTTGGTTGTTACACAAGCTTATATTTGCTGCTGGAAAGCCAAAAAGTAATCACAATTTGAGCCTTATAGCACTGATATCATTTATAGAATATGTGCAGCACAGTACTAGGCCCATCCCAGGTCAAAGAGATTATATAGAAATGTCCAGTTAAATAAAACATTTTCTACCAAAAAGAGCATAGAACCAGTTCTGTCTCTCTATGAACATATTTTTTAGGTCTCTATTACATTATCAAGGAAACGGTTAAGTTATGTAAATGTATGCAAAAATAGAATGAGGATATTTCATGGGTCTGTCTGAGACCACATACTTCCCCCTTGATTATGCATATCAACAGTGACTCTGGTCTTAAAACAAATTCTCAAATGCACAAAAGATTATGACCTGGTCAGTGGTATGAATCATCTAAAATGTCAGTGTCTTCAGTTGCCTTGCATCTGACCCTGCTCTCAAACAGAACACGCTCTATGATGCACCCAAAAACACACACCATGCCCTATGATATGGAATATCACACTGTGAATAATGAGAAACACCAGCGAGGCCGTTTTCGCTGGTGTGTTGGCCCTGATTACCCTCAGTGAAGGATACCGGTTTAAATGGATGCTTGTGCTCTAATAAAGAGACTACTGTGCCTCACTGCACTGGATGGCAGATGTGTAACTAGCCCTTAGCATTAACATTTTGTGCATGACCTATGGAATGACTTGTGCTGTTTGATGCCTTGGCCAAATGTTGAGGGCTTTAATGCTCCAGTTTAATCTCTTCTTACAGAATACAGAGTGGTGCAAAAGGGCAAGTCAAGTTTCATGGAGGTGTGGGGAAACTAGGCTCTGTGCCAAAGACTGCAAATGTTCCGTGATGTGAAGTGTGCATGCCACTTGCTTCTTGTGACCAGTGATGAAGAGGCAAATGAAAAGGTGGGTGAATGGTGGTGACCTCCAGTCCTCCAGTCGGTGATCACCATGTGGTAAACAACCACCGCGGTAAAGAAAAATGAACAATATTTTCAGAGAACCATTTATTTTTGTTATTAGTTTCTTCTAAGAATGTAAATCACACAACTGACATTGTTGTAATACAACTCTGTTATAATGTTTATTATGAATTAACATGAACAAAATTCATGTAAGGCTCAGAAGGTGGGTTAAATCTATTCTTCCTCCTCCTCCTAAAAAAGGCAACAGTAACAGGGTAACTGACAGAGGTAGTGGGGGAGGTTGAACTGAGTGTCCACGGGTTTATCTTTGACTACATCCCTGGTCATGCAATTGCTAAATGAAATTGCCTTAATCGTAACACTCATAGTTTCCATAAACTATAATCTCAGCTGACGTAGACTAGAATACAACGACTGTATAGTTACTGTTTAAGGTAATGATATCAACTTGCAGTTTTCCTGAATTTGAAAAAAACTCAAAGCAGCCATGATATAAATTCCAAGTAGATTTTAAACCAGCGGCTGATAACCTGCGTATTTTACTAGTCATGTGTGAATGTATGTAATGTTTGTGTTCGAAGTTTATTTAAAGACATTAATAACAAAACACCATAAATCAATAGTTTCAACTTGTAATTTCACACTTACTATCTTAGATCACACTTTAAAATTAAAAATTCAGATGGCTCCTGTAATAATTCAAATTGCATTCCGCTATAAGTTTTGTTTTTTTGTTATGTGGTTTATGCTTTAACGAATGGTGAGTAGCCCATATTGGAATGAAAGGAAGGAAGATTTTCTCCAAAAGAATCCAGCTTACTTGTAGGCCAAGACAGTCAAGAATGCTGTAGGCAGCCACTTCTTATTGACATTGTTCCCGAAAACAAATTATGTGTTAGTTAACAAGAGCCCCCACCTTTATTTACCTCGCAGGCCTTTTTTATCATGTTAGCTCCTCAACAGTCAAGGTAGTGTGCTTTGTACACTAGTGTGCCAGGTGTTGTGCCTGATAATTTTCTGCTGAGATAAAACCTATTTTACTTGAGCCCACAGCATGCTTCCCATTATGAATCCCACCCAAGGGGTCACATGGACTCAACATCCTCAAGAATCCATCCCTGTTACAAAGCAGGAAATAATGACCAGCCCTCAATACAATTGCAGTGGAATTTGTGTTAGTTTGTTTACTTTACATGCCAAGGCAAGTGAATAGAATACCACTGCTATCATCTAGCATGGTTTGGAGGTGATGAGAGCATGCTTTTTGGTTTTGTGAGTTAACTTTGCCTATCTTGATCTTGTGTATGTCTGAAACTCACTGAATGTTCCAGGGGGGAGGCTAGATATCTGAGAGAAGGTCTGCGAGTTGTGCGTCGCTGATGCTTCCCGGAGATAAACCTATGACAAAGATTGCATGAATCTGCTCACATTAAACACTGTTATTTGATCACCATTGACAGATCCTGTGTAATGCAGTGCTAAAGTAGGATTAAGTGAGTAAGTGCCGTGTGTGTGTGTGTGTGTGTGTGTGTGTGTGTGTGTGTGTGTGTGTGTGTGTGTGTGTGTGTGTGTGTGTGTGCGTACATGTGCCTCTGCCTCTGTGTGCCTGTCTAATCTTCATACAGACATTCTCTGTATTCACAAAACCACGGAGCCCAGTGCAGAGAGACGTATGCAGGAACAGTCATTAGCATATGTATAGACCCTCTGCTCCTCAACTCACACACAAAGGCCATGCAGGCCGGGCAGCCATGAGGGCCAGGTGGTAAGCAGTGGGATTTTTCCCCGCCTCAACCATAGCCTGGAGGACAGGTGCAAATGGCTTCACCTCCATGTAGTGCTACGTTACAGCTCAAAGGAGAGGCCGTCTTGAACTTGAGCACTGAACAACAAAAGGGGCCAGGAAACTTTTGTCAAGTGGTTTCTGCCGCTCTTGTCTTACTGAGAGTCAGCATAATCCTGGGATGGCTTGTTTAAAGGAAGTGGTTTCTTCCTATCCTCGGGGAGTTAATGCATTTAATTGTTTAAAAGTTATTCAAGTATATCACTCTCCACCACATCATTAAAGATTTGCTTGAAGTTTCCATTTAAAAACTTCTAAAAAAATAGAATAAATCCCAGACTTTAAATTTGATAACCTGATGTGGAAATGTTGGTCAATGGTCATTCTAATGAACGTTGATGTTGGCCGAGCCATTCGATTCTCTCCTGAGCAGTGACATTTCATAGTCTAAGATTGTTCTTCACACAAAAAAACAAAAATATTATGATATGTAAAATGACAGTGAGTTTACCGCTACATAAATTAGTCACTTTATGTGGACATGGACAAGAAACAGACTGCCCTATGTTCTTTCTCTGAGGTTTTTGCGAAATGACTCAGGTTTTGAGGACACGTCTAATTCATTATCCATACTTGTGCAAGAATTCTGTCGTTTATAGGCAAGTGTTAACTCTGTATGTAGCTACTTCAAGGGATCTCTCATGGCCCACTCACTACTTCCTCAGTCTACACACACAAAGAAATGCAAGCTGAATGAAGGGTTAAAGGGATGAAGCCTATGTAAATGAGGCTCAGCGGTCTTCATTCAGTAACATGAAAGGCCTCTGTTAGCAAGGAGGGAGCAGTCCTGGTCAATGGCCCCATCATGATCATACATATTCAATATTCTTTCATAACATCCAAAAAAGGGTAAAAAGAAAAAAAAAGAACCTCTTCTAGCGGTCAGCCACAGAGCTAGATTAGTGGGTGCTGATGTGTGGGCTGCTACCCAGGAAAATCGTAGTCAGGTTCAACATAAAATCCATACACAGGCCGAATGAAGTGCAAGAATGGATTACAATGTAGCGCTGTTAAGGAATTTCACACTGAAATCTATTTAGTCATATATTTCCAGTGTATCCTGGACACAAAGTGAACACATCTAAATTTTTACTGTGTCTAATAAGTGTTTCTACTTCATAATCTACGTTGACAGATACCCAACCATTATTTGGAGGTTCAACTCTAGTCTATCCCAAAAAATGTACTGACCAGGACTAAAGTGAAAGTGACAGGTGAATTTAGGGATTTCTCAGATAATGGGGCCTGTGGACAAACAAAGTTAAGTTGTCTTTCTTGATTGGCAGGTACCTGTGTGGCTTTGTCTTTCATACAGGAAGGATAGGGTCCATGGAAGTCCCGAGGCCACTGACCAGTGAGGTATGGCCCAGTGATGGCATCCAGGGAGGATGTCCGTCGGATGGCACTGGAACCCCGAACCTGTAGCTTGGACCTCTCTGAGGCAAATCAGGGGAAGGGAAATAAATAAATTGAGGACCACGATCACATAAGCCTTATCACATAGTAAGTAAATAGACCCTTGAGGCATTTTTGGAGGTCTGATGTAGCATCTCTGATCATTGTTTTTGAGAACACTAATTCAAGATATACAAGTACTACATTAATTGGTGCAAACTCTCTCCAAAGTCACAATTAAGTGTAACTGCAATACCTGTTGTATTAAATCAAACGTTTCAACACAAACATCTCCATCGTCAAGGCATCACTGTCAAGATGTTTGTTTCTTGGTAGCATGTATTTTCAAACTATGGGTCCAAACTTGCTGATCGAAATGTGTTGTAGTAGGCCAACATCTAGTCTTCCCTTACATATTAAACATAGAAACATGTCAATCAACCAGATAAATGAGTTAATGAACCCAACTCATCAAAAGTTTACAATTGTTATGGGAGTCCTTGACTAAAGAGATTAACAAAAGACCAATCCATTTCAGCACAGATTTTGTCTGAGTTTTGCAGAAATTACTAAACTATGATAATGTTATTTTCCTGATACTTGCATCTCCAGTCAAGTCACTTTATTTTTTTAAATTATACACAGTTTCACGAATCTCATAAGTATCGGTGTTGTGTGAGGGGCAGTGAATGAGTGTTCAGGCCTAAAGCATATGTAAATGACTGAGCAGGAGTATCTGAATCTGATGTTAGAAGAGCAGCTTGCTCTGAGCCAGTGAAGCTAAGCACACACCACCCACATGAGAACTCATAAACAACCACACCGTGATGCACATCAATACTGCCTGCATCCACTCAACATTCTTGCAGTCAGGGGCTCCTCCATAGCAGAATGGTTACAGCGCAAACCACATGGCCACATGGTCGCAACGTTGCTGGTTCGAATCCAGCTGGAGACCTTTGTTGCTAGTCATACCCTGCTCTCTCCCCCATTTCCAGTCTGCTTCTACTGTCGCTATCCAATAAAGGTATAAAATACAAAAAAAACAAAACACTCTTGCAGTTACATTAAAAACACCCAAACAGAGAGGACAAGTTCAAAGCTGAAGTTAGTAACAGTTGAAATGCATTAAGTAAGACTAAATTCTGGTTAATTGCTAGAAGTGAACAAAAATGTCTTGCTTTCACTATGAAAGAGTCTAAAGGGTGAAGCAGGTGACCAGGAAGTATGCTCATTCACTCGGCTTCATGTCTGAATGGGCAAATGCAGAGGCCTCTTTTAATATACAGACTAAACCGAAGACTGTCTACATGAGGCATCTCTCAGCAGAACTGTATAGTACTTGATTCTTTTCTGTTTTGCCAGAGACAAAATAAGTTTAGCTACCCAAAGGTAATGCCTAAGCAAGCTCACTGGACTATGGCAAGATTCCCTAAAGCACTGGAAGGAAGATAGACACAGGACAAAATGGTGTTTCTAGAATCAAGAGGTTCTTCTGGAGTGCCATTGCATTGGTGTGCAGTTGTCACAGTTAAGGTCAGATTGAAATGGGACGCAATGGAATCCGCTCTGCATAAACCGAGAAAACCGCAGAGCAAGGTTCAACCAAACCTGACTGATTTGGACAATGTACTAGTAACCACAATTGTCCTACTTTACAGTTCGAAAGGGTAACAATAAAGCCAGGCCATTTCAGCATAGCTAGCACTTTGACAGAGAGCGGGAGCTTCATTGTTGGGACAATATGGTGAGAGGGTGATGTCATAGTGGTGAACCTACAGGTCACATGGTGGCATGTCAACCCTTTTCCATGGCCATCACTGTGTTTTGTTGTTCGAGTAACTCTATCATCATTAGCCTAAGGTGGCTGAATGATGTGAAGAACTATTCCATCAACCATGTTTACCAGTAATCTATTACCAAGTTTGCATTGTACACTGCCAGGGTTAGGGGTTCAGCTTCCACTGGGGCCACCTTTGCTAAAAAAGTATGCTGTCGGGTAATGTGAGGTACCATTTGATCTTCTTTCACTTTAATGTTATACGAAGGTAAAAAACATGCATTTCTCATACCTGTTTGCTTCCTTATGTTTTACAATTTGCATTTTTTTCCCATTTCAAATTGACTTAGGCCACTCATCCCCTCCTAAATAACATTAAGGGTGGCTGATCTGAACATAGAATCATATTATAATGTTTAAGACATTTTCAAGATCAGAGAAATGCATCAAAATACTTTCCATTTGGCTTTTCTGGGTTGCTTTACTAAGGTGTTACGCAGCTAGTTACATAGCATTGCAGGTACAACCCTTGCTAGGTCAAATGTTAGGGCATCCATTTATCCCTTGCAAGTGCTTTTCTCCCCCTTTGAAGTGTTTCTCTCAAATCATTTGACTAGCGATGTCTGAGTCACTCCGTTGGTTGTTTGAACCGATTCATGTATTTGACCAAGATGCTGTGTCATGACATTTTGAGCTTTCAGCTCATTTGTAGTTCTCCCATTGTAAATGACTAAGCAGATTTTTTTGTATTTTCCCCATTTGAACCAGTATTTAAGTTTAATACTTTTTACGTGTTTTAGTATTACATTTATCAAATTTGAACTTTTCCAAATATTAACATTGGATCCTTTATATGACAAATTCTTCCTCAATTGAGAGCCACGTCAGATGCGCTATACTCAGCTCATTGTTTCCAGGAGTAGCTTAATATGCTAAACTAATCACACTCCCTCGTTAGCAATGAACACTTCCTAACACTAGAGAAAGGAAACAAATTATAATAAACAATTGTTCCATCTTGTATTATTCTTTTGATAAAGACCATCCTGCATTCCATTTGTTTAAAATATTTGTGAGGGATGGGTAAGCAGAAAAAGTATTGAATGAAACTTTGGTGGGAATGGTTAATATCCTTGGTGAAAGATATGAAGGAAATGGAAATTGCAGGCTAGTCTTTTAATCATGTCAATATTTTACCTTGTGATCATGTAAGGTCGCCATATTGCTAGATCTCGACAATGTCATGTGAGCTCTACCTGGCTTGTTTGGGCTGGAGGGTCACAGCTATCAAGAAGGGTCACATTTCTGCCATTACCAATGACATGGGACACCAGTTGGGGTTAGAGGTCATTTGTTTCAGAGAACCGAGGAATGTGAGGTATGTCATTGGGGTGGCAAATTAATGCCAACCACCAGCCAAACACTGGTGAATTTTGGCAAATCTGAATTTTTTAGTCCTATTGTATACTAAAAATCTATTCAATGGGCAAACTACTTAAAGTGTATGATAAATGTTGGCATATGCCAGCAATTGTGGTACAGGCAAACAATGGACTAACAGATGTACTACCCTGCGCAAGAGGTCATCTCTTTCAAAGGACTACGGCATGGAAAATATGGAATAGTATTGTCACAGACAGATTTATCAATTCACAGTAAAGAGGTGATTAGATTTGGCTGAGGAAGCAGCTTTGATTCACTTGGTGCAGTGTGGTTGTCGATGTGCCATGCCTTGTGATTTCCAACACAATCTTGCAAAGTGCTCAAGGTTATTGTGGTATAAATACATGGCTGCTTTCACAGTACCCAATGTGGATTCAGAAACATAACCAGAGCCAGAGTGTCTCCTATCAGTTACTGAAAAAGCAAGCTGTATGCATACACTTCCTGTAGCACAACATGTTTCAGAACAGATGGTGCGTGGTTATGTGTGCCTGAGCTCTTTTCACCAGAAGATACAAGATTTTATGAAAAATGCCATGATAATTTCAGAGGAAAACAAAAAACTAGTGCTGGCCAGGACGGAGAAAATACAACCAGTCTAAAAAGCAGCCACTACATCAATATTTAGTAGAAGAGCCTGTCAAATAAACAAGATTTAGAGAAGCACTGAAAATAGCTGATTTATGCAGCCTGGACTATCATATCCTCCTTTAGTCTGTCTCCCTGGTACCTTTATGGAAAAGCTCAGTGTGACACATAATGTCATAATCTCCATCTCCATTGTTTATCTAGGCTATATGCAAATATGGTGGGCCTCACCATGTAATCCAGATGTGCAGAATATTATACATGTGGGATGGTGATAAAATAGAAAAAACCTCACTATTTGATCAGCACTCTAAGGATATTGATAAGGTCATCTTGGACTCTAGCTCTCCTCCCACTGTCTGCCAAAACTCTATTGGAAATAGGGGTGAAAATCAAAAGCTTTATTTTATTTGAGATCCGTGCAGGCGGTGGACAAGAGACAAGCCCTAAATAGCTAAGGGCAAAAGACCATATTCATATAGATTTACAGTTCATCCCAAATACTTTATGATTAACTTATTCCCAAATCAAAACAATTAATGATATACTCGACCCAAAAAAAGTTAGGATTCTTCATCATCAGACACAAGCAAGCTACAACAATGTGTGTGCACGGGTGATGGGAACGACATGGCATTCCCGAGTCTAGGCGAGAGGCAAGACAAAAAAGAAAAAAAAAAGTAGGAAAAAAATCTCTTTACCTTTGCATACGAGCGAGTCGGGTGAACAAGAGTCCTTGTTTTCAGGGGATAGTCTCTGCTTGGCAATGGCACCAGAGTGAAGTGTCGGGCTAGTGGGACTTGAACCGCGGCTACCAGTTGGTCCGTTGTGGCCACCGGCGCCGAGGCTCTGTGTCCGCGTCGGGCTGCTCTGACCAGTACGCAGGAGCTGGTAGGGCACAATGGCACGGATGGGGTGCAAGCGGCAGCTGCTGGATGAGCCGGGGGAGCCCGCATTGCTACGTCTCACCCTCGGCTGTTGAAGCGAGTTGGTGGGCGCTGACATTCTTCTGAGGCGTTTCAATTCGTCACTTATCGTACTTGGGAACTATTGCCAAAAGTTGCTCCTACTGCGGGGGGAGGGGGGGGGGATAAACATTAGCTCGTTCGGAGAACAACGTTAGCTTCCTTTAATTTTCAGCTCCTGTGTCCGGGCTCATTGTACAGCTGCTCAGGGGAGGTGGGGGGGGGGGATAATTCGCCTTTTTTAGGGTTGAGAAACTTACCTGGGGAGTATCAGAGCATGTTGTCCCGATCCATAATCGTTAAGATACGCAACTTAAAAGTTAATTCTGAAACTCTTGTAGCCTAAAACGTTATTATTCTTGTCGCCCTTCCCCTACCTTCCCCATACCAACTCACTCTAAATCTGACAGTTGTGTCAGCAAGACTACTGGCTGATGCGTGGAGGCGGGTTACGCTCTTTACTTCTGATCATTTGGTTGGCCAGCGGAGTTTTACAGTAGCCTCACCCATTGGTGCAGATTTTTCTATGGACTGTACTCTCAGCCAATCACGTTACTGATGTGTGAGACCTATGGGCAAAGTATCTCTAACAAACTCGTGTCTGAACGGTACTTAACCAACTATAACTCATGAATATGAGAGCTGTAGTGAAGAGACCTTGTTTATCAAGTCAAAAAACATAATTCGGCACATCTGCTTCCATAAATATGGCAAGTCATTTCCTTGGCTTTATGCTGTTGGGCCTATATTCTGCTGTTGCTATCCCGGTGTTATATTCTTCAGCAGAATAACCCGTTTGAATTCGATAAGGTTACATGAAACTGGGGAAAGTGGAGGTTTTCGCTCATCAGCTTTCCCTGAGTGAGTCATTCGTCTGTGTCTTTCAGTGTCTGTCATATTGATATATGAGAATGGTTAGGTTTAAGTAGAGAAAAACTTCTATTGCGTAGTGTTTACATTTGAGAAATCCCAATTAGTTTTGCACGAGTTATAAAGGAAAAAATAAACTGTATAAAAATAAACGGGAAAATATCCCATTCATAGGTCCAATTTGTCACTGTGAACTTATTTTCAAAGGCAAACAGAAGAAACACTGAAAGGATGAAGATTAAGTAACTTTGTTTTCAGAATGCCACACAACAATTTGTCAACCCCACTCTGAAATAGTTCACAAAAGGCCAGCAGGCCTATAAAACCTCCTACACTGGGAGAGACCCTGGTGAGAGTTGCATACAGGCATACAGCAGCTCCTGTGACCTGCCCTGTACCCTCCTCCTCCATGACTAAGTGATTTAGCAGCGCTGCCCCCCCAACACACACACATACACACACACACATCTCACTTGCAATGCCTCTCTTGGGCTGATGACTGACAAGGGAGGGTGGCAGAGAAAGAGAGAAAGCCCATTAACAATGCGCCTTACAAACAGCCATGCCCCGTGGATGGCGTCCATCCTTGGATAGATGTGTGGTATGCATATTTTGGGTGCGATTTGGGCACCAGAGGGAGAGAAGAGAGTGTGTGTTTGTGTGTGTGATGGCGGGTGGGTGGGGTGGACTGGGGGCCAAACAGGGCTAAGGCTGTCTGTTCTCTCGCCCTCTCTTTGAGTCAATGGTGTTCCGGCAGCTGAGGTTCTTTATGAGGGAGAACAATCTGGTGGGTCTTGTCAGAGTGCCGAGCAGCTGCTGTTTTCTGGGGAGCCTCTTTCATAGACCACAGGCCTGGAGTGGGGAGGTGAATACACAGACACCCCCATCCCTGTCCCCTCCACCCCAACCCCCATAAATCCCCATCCTTTACTTTGGAAGTGCTACTATACAATGCCAGATGAAGAGTGGCACATGGGAAACATGAAGAGAGCAAGCAGAGTATTTTTATTGTACATATGTGCCTCTCCCAGAGGGAAGGGAGGGTCATTAGCACTCTTCCCAGAACAACACTCTTATGAGGTATCTGAATTTTCCTCTGTAACCCAAACAAAGATATTAAAAACCACAAGGAAATTAATGCTTTGAAGGAAAACACAAATGTATGGCACCTCTGATCACATCATACACCTGATGTGAGTATACATTTTATTCTATTTTTTTATTTTTTTAATAAATCACAATAAAAACCATCATACTGATTGAGGTAATATAAGAGGCTGATCACAGTGCATCCTCTCATTCTCCTGATTGGGATCTCCAATTGTCACAAGTAGGGTACTGAGCTGCATTTGATCCCTTTCCTTCATTAAATTAGTTACATCATTAACACACACTGCCTCCCTTCTTGTCATCAAATTGCCATGTTACAGTGTTACATTCACACCTGGCAACAGTAATTCGTGCTATTCAGGCAGAGCTGAGTGTGCTACCAGCACCCTTTGCGCCTGACCCAGCTCTTGATGCAGCAGGTGCAGTAGAGAGCTCCTACTGGGCAGCTTGAAGGCTGGTGTTTTAGTTAGGGGTTCAGATGGGATCCTCCATCTTTAACTGCTGTCTGAAGGCACCAGGTTCCCCGTAGTGTCCAGTTGCATGCATTTACAAGTACAGGCCGACACTGGACACTCTGTATGGTCTCTATAGAGAAGAGGGGAAAGTCAGCAAAAAAGAACAGAAAATAACCACACAACAGCTGTGCACCTAATACAAAAGACAGACGTTTCCAAAGTGCATGAAAGTGAAAAACTGTAATTTTACCAATAAATTTTAGGTAAAGCTATCAGAATAGTTCCAAATATGTTGTTGGGTCCTCACCTGAACCAACTAAGCATGTGGCTAGCGTGACCACCATGTCGGCAGTTATGACACCAGGTGAACCAGTTGCTGAACTGGGCCAGCTTGTTCTCTCTTGTCAGGTCCACTTTCTCATCTGACTTTCCTGTGCCTTACAAAAGAGAATTGACCATATGTAAATCAGAATAATGAGGCTGTCAATATCATCAGGCTTTCTGGTGCCCATCAACTTTTCGGTACATGGCACCATAACAATAAAAGAAATTGGAATGACTATTGAACTCAGGGTGCATATGCCCTTAAATACTGATCAAAGAACACACAATTTCTCTCTCCAAATACTCAGTTTCCATTACTGATAGTGTAGCAACCATCTACATTACCCAGTGTGAACCACCTTACCTGGGGAGTTGGAAACAGGCGTGCCCATGTTCATAAGGCAGAGGGCACAGCGCGGAAGGGGTTTCCTGCAGCCAGGGCAGCTTGTCACTTTTGACTTGGTGGGTGAGCCACTGACGCCATACTGGCTGAAACCACGGCCCTGATGGGGCATGGCTGAGGAGCTGTAGGAGATGGACTTCCCGCAGAAGTTGCAGCTGACAAACACCTGGCCCACAGGGGAGGAACAAACACACAGGTAAGCTGATAAGGACAGGTGAAACTGTAGGTAGAGCAGGCAGAGAGGGGCACTCGCTCACCAGGTGTCTGGATGTCGTTAGGAGATAAGTATTAGATAATGAAAGTATCAGTAATGAAGAAGTTGCTGCCAAATAAGTTGCTGCAAGAATCTCAGTGAAGATCATGGTTTACGACATTGTACACAACGACTATTAACAGGAGACTGAGTACCCTCTGAAACGTTTTCTGCAATATAATACATGTACATAAGAAACAAGTACAAATATTATCAACTAGTTCTCCAATTACCACAAGAATCAGCAAGCCTTGCTTTATGAGGATTATCAGCATGGCTGAAACACTTGATTAACCATTGACATTGCTTGGCAGAGACTGCTAGCTGTTTAATGAGTAATGATAGTAATCTTAGTAATCTTAATATTACAATTGCAGGAAGACCTTCAGTGAAATTATAAAACCCCAAAGATAGACTCACTTAATAGACACAGATCGTGTTGATTCTGTCAATGCCTGGATGTTTTCCACAAATAACCTAACTAAATACAATTACAAAATAATTGTCCTTCTCTGATGTTGATTACCTGGGCCAGGGGTTTTGAACTGGGGTCCAACTTTCCCCTATGGATGTCAAATTCGGCCCGTTTGTGCCAGAACCTCCACGCATCTAGCAAGTTCCGGTAATTTTCAATCCAGCATTGAACACGTGGGTCCTTCACCACCTCACCTGGGGAACCCTTTAAAGAAAAAAAAAACCCAACAACTAAGAATTATTCCTGACAGTTTGGCAATATTAAGGGGGGAGTAAAGGTGGCCACAATATCAAATGTGTCCATCCCTGTCAAACTGTAGCTAAATAAGACTGAAAACTTCTGAATGCTCCCAGCTGACCCTGGGCTCACCCCTCTTATGAAATGTGTGTGTGTATGTGCATCTCACAGGGTTATGCAAAGACATTTTCTTAATTACAGTGTCTATGTAATATGATGGTTGAGCAATCTACATTCAGAAAGAAAATGAGTTGAATGAGTTTAAGTGTCCCTGGGTTAAAGACACTACATTACATTACATATCAGCACTGGGCAAGCACACATCCTCCACCCTCATCCTGAGCACTGGCATCCCCCTGGGTTGTGTGCTGAGCCCCCTCCTTTATGCACTGTTCACACATGACTGCCAACCCATCCACAACTCAAACGCTATTGTTAAGTTTGCGGATGATATAACAGTCATCGGGCTCATATCAGACAATGACGAAGCGGCATACAGGGAGGAGGGTTCAGAACCTGACAACATGGTGTGCTAACAACACCCTGGTCTTAAACACCAAAAAGACCAAGGAGATTATCGTGGACTTTAGGACCTCCAAGAAGATCACACACAGTCCTATCCACATCAACACAGAGGTTGTGGAGAGAGTCCCCAGCTCCAGGTTCCTGGGAGTCACCATCACAGAGGACCTCTCCTGGGCAGACAACACCTCAGCAGTGGTGAGTAAGGCACACAATGCCTTTATTTTCTGAGGAGGCTAAGGAGACCCAACCTCCCCCAAAAGCTGCTTGTCGACTTTTAAAGATACTCCATCAAGAGCATCCTAACAAACTGCATGACAGCCTGGTACAGCAGCTGCACCAAAGCTGACAAAAAGCCCTCCAGCGTGTTGTGGAAACAGCACAGGACATTGTTGGCATTGAGCTGCCCTCACGAGAACATCTTCACAGCACTCGCTGTGTGAGGAGGGCTGAGAACATCATAAAAGATATTGCACACCCTGGACACCATCTGTTTCTACCCCTCCCATCAGGTGGGCGCTTCAGATCAACCTGCACACGTACATACAAAGAGACTGAAAACATCTTCTTTCCAAAAGCTGTGGCACTAATGAACTCAGACATCTCCTCAGTCTGATGAGACTGATGTGATGCCACCATTGGGCACGTGCAATATTTGCAATATTTACTCACCTCACCTGTCACCTATCCTATAACCTCTCAAGGGGTCATTGGGGCACCGCTGTTGAATCCGCAACCAGTCCTCACCATCTCTGTCTGTCCTCAACTGCCCTCTGTAAGATGGCAAAGTCAAGGCCTGTCCACTCTCTGATGTTACATAGCCATCGCTTCTTGTCTGCCTCGTCTTCATCTGCCCCTCACTGTGCCTTGCAGGATGGTCTTGGCAAGGCTGGAACTTCTCAAGATGTGACCATCCCATTTCAGTTTTCTCTTTTTGACGACTGTCAACAAGTCTTCATGTGTTTCAATGGCTTGTGTAATCCTTCTTCTCACCTCTTCATTCATAATAATGGTCTCTATATGAGATGCCTAGAATCTTTCTGTAGCACCTCATCTCCATTGCACTTATTCTTCTTTGGAGCTCTGTTTGTGAGTGTCCAAGTTTCACATGCGTATAAAAAGATGGCAATGACTAGTGAGTGCATCAATCTGACTTTAGACCCGGTACTAATATTTTTGTCTTTCCAGATGGGTTTTAACCTTGTGAGTGCCATGGTCGCTTGTGCAATGCGGGAAAGGACTTCCAGTTTGGACCCTTCATCTGTGATGATGGCCCCAAGATATTTAAATTTGTTGACTGTTGAGAGTGTCAGACCATTGACCTGAATGTTACTGGTAATGCCATTGGTGTTATTAGTCATTAGTTTGTTTTTTTTGGCACTGATCTCCATGCCATATGCCTTTGATGTCTTGTCAAGGTGTTCAACCAAGCTTATCAGCTCTTGTTCGTTACCAGCCAGGCCATCAATGTCACCGGCAAAACAGACGTTTGTGAATATTTACTCACATGTAAATTTAAGCCACTTCATATCTGCCCACCACACCTTTACTGCATTTTTGCTGATGTTTTTGCATCTTGTAAGTTGTATGACATCGTTAACTGTACTGCATTTTATACCTTATACTGTATATTGTTAAGACTGTACTTTTTATTGCTGATATTTTATATTTCTTATTTCTTTTATGTATGCACCATTCTGAGGTTGACACAACTGCAATTTCGTTGTGTTTGGTACAATGACAATAAAGTTATTGAATCTTGAATCTACTGCAGTAGCAGTGAGTTAGCCACTGTTAGTGATGATTTCATAAATGGTGGATGCCCTTTGCACAGCAGTACACTTTATAGGTGTGGGTTACAGCAGGTATAATCATTAAGTAGAAAACACAAAAGTGCACTAAGGTAAACTGACAAGTTCTAGACCCATACCATTGCTTTAACTTTTTTTTTTTTCCCCTGGGGCAAACCACTTTGATAAAGCTTGATTCAGATAGCTTTTAAGGGTTTAAATGAGTTCCAATGACCGGGTATCAAACCATTATTTTAAAAGCTGTAACTTCTTGGAAATGGACAGGAAGGATGTAGCCCCTACTCTTATCCCAACCCTGACCCTAACCCTCCAAGTACAAAATAGCAGGTAATCAGATATCCAAAATGTATTTTCCTGCAAACTATGGGCACAATATAACAAATCGCAAAAGGGTCAGATTGCTGACACATGATTAGATGAAATGGATCAAGACTGATTATTGATTATAGTGTAAAAAACATTACCAGTTTTGCATTTAACATTGCTTTAGTGATTAAATTATTTTTTTCTCAAATATGTCATATAGAGCTAGTTTATTTTGTGCCTGCATAAAATCATAAGTAGAATAAATGCAAATGCCAACACATTGATTGCATCTGCAAATGAAATCTAGCAGTTATAACTGGTTTTCCATCTGAATTGAATGAGCCTCCATCAGACAGCAACGTAGATATTCAACACACTTAATGTGACTAGGGAAAATTTGTCCAGACCCAAATTTGCTTGTATCCCATGTTTCTGTTTACCTTGAGCATGCAGAAACTGGCAGTCTGGACATCTGCAGTACGGTCGACATAGTTCTCCATCAGATCCACACCATCTTTAGTTAGCCCCGTCAGCAGGATGCCTTCCAGGTTGCCTGCTTCCTTCATCTCACTGGTCAGCTTCTCAATGTAGCGGGGCAGCTGCATCAAAAAACGTAGCAGAGAGCCAGTTTAGCAAAGCAGGAGTCCAATTCATACCATAATAATCTCCAATCACTAATAATGAGGCAGTTTAGCAGTTAGACCACCCTGTAATCAGGAGACCTCAGGCTCAATCCAAGCCGTGACTCCTCTCAAAAAGCCATTGATAAAGATAATAAATCTAAACACTGCACACGCAATTGAGAATGTCGGCTGAGAACGTCAAATAAGTGACCCAAGTACTAGATTGGATAAAAGTAAGTAAATAGTATTACAAAGCAGTGACATGTCAAAAAAGTAGCATAAGAGAAATATAATCTTATATTCATTAAGTGGTGATGAAGGGATTTACCTGTGCATCATTGAGGAACATACAAGCAAAGGCCACTCGGTCCCGCACGGCAACACTGCTCTCATACTGAAAAGTCAACACAGAAAAAGTATCTCAAAAAAATCTGGAAATCTTTTGGTAACAATGAAAGAAAATCATGCTAGCATAACTGTTCTAATTTTCTAATCCATGTTTATGGATTTCCCCTACATTCAACTTGAAGGTTACTGAGGCCCTCTAGGGGAGTTTATCCCAAAATCTCCAGCACTGAAATCTACTGTTCACTTGGTTACATCTATGATAGGAAATTCAACACCAGTCATAAGCCAAACCACTGCTGAAAATGCTTGAAGACTGTCTACTCTATTATGATGGCATGTATCAACTCATCATTTGGATGCATTACTTTTAAAAATCTAGATGGATTGAAAAATAATGACACAAGCTGGATGAAATTCCCCAACCATGCACCAACCACAGCAGGCAATGCGCAAAAATATGTGTTTATTGCACTTTTTAAGTTCTTATCTTAAAATAATGGTAAAATTAACTGATAATTAATAAGCCCATGAGTTTCAGTGGGCAGAGTAGATAGAGCATGTCCTAAAACCCACAATTTCTTGTCATCTTGTTTGTGCATGACAGAAAAAGGTCTAAAAGTTTGAACTGATATAAAAAGAGCAGGTGTCAAACATGTGATGCAAAAATGTCATATGAATGAATAAAGCAGGAAAATGAATTCTCTTAATTTGATTCAGTTCAGCATTGTTTATTGCTAAAATTCCTTCAGAATCCTCAACTTTCAAAGTTTCTCAGATTACCTGAATTTTCTTGTTGCTAAATTAGAATCTTGAAAATTACAGTGCAATATGACCCATGGGATCACTGTAGTCTTTCCCCCTTGCCTACCAGCACTCCATCATAGGCCCCGGGCTCACTGGTAAGGAAGGCGAACATGACACAGAGGTAAGGGTTTTTCAGCTGCAGCCTCAGGGAGCTGCACATCTCCCTCCATAGGGAGCTCTTCTCCTCAGTGTACCCTGACAGAGCCATGGCCACCACATTCAGGTTCAGGTCACCTGCAGGAAAGGTTGGGTAAGCTAAGTCATAACACAAACAAAAAAAACAGCACCATTTTTCTCTCTAGGATTTAAGAACAGCAAACATATTTCCTTCCCGACACCTGTTACTCTTACATATGATGTTCAAAGGAACTCTCCATAGAATTAGAGACAAAACAGTTAGGAGGCACAGATCTGAAGAGCTCTACTCCGAGCTCCCTCTGGAGCTGGGAGTAGAGCTCTTCAGATCTGTGCCGCTGCTCCTTCGCATCGAAAGGAGCCAGTTGAGATGGTTCGGGCATCTGATTAGGATGCCTCCTGGGCACCTTCCTTTGGAGGTTTTTCAGACATGTCCAACTGGGGGAAGATCCCGGAGTAGACCTAGAACTCGCTGGAGGGACTACATGTCCAATCTGGCCTGGGAGCGCCTTGGGATCCTCCAGGAGGAGCTGGAGGACATTGCTAGGGAGAGGGACGTCTGGAGTACCCTACTTAGCTTGCTGCCACTGCGACCTGACCCCAGAGAAGCGGATGATGATGAGATGAGCTCTGAAGATGAACGATCCCATCCGAGATGTCATTACAATAGGTTGCCACAATGTGTTGCTCCTACATGTGTTGTTTGTTATAGATACTTATCATTCGCTTGTTCCTTACTTATTTGCCAGTTCTGATATTTCGATACTTAATGAACTTGTTAGATTAAGTAGATAGGCTCACATAGATACTGATAGATACTCCTGGATATTTTACTTTAGAGTATCAACTTTACATCGTTGTGTTCTTAATGTTGAGCATTCTTCAAGTCAAATTCCTACATGGTTACTTGGCTAACACTAAAAATATTTTCTAAACTTTAAGCCTTGAGAGTTCAAAAGAGCAATGTATTCATTATTGGGAAATGGGGGAAAAAAATGAAACCACCTACAGTCTTCTGAGAGCTTATTGTACAAGTAATACATCCCTGTTTTTTAGCAACAGGGACTGGGAGGTTTTCAGGAAAAGAGCAAAGTACAACCAAATTTTAGATGAGAACTTGCCTCAGAGTGCCAAAGATGTCAGACTCGGGTGATGATTTATGTTGCAACAGGACAATGATTGGAAGCATATAGCCAAATTAGCAGTGGAATAGCTCCAGAATTAAGGGCCAGGTCATGGAGTAGACCAACCAAGCCCCAACTTAAAGCATGCCTAAAATCTGTAGCATGATATATACGTATATCTTGATATTCACAAAGTAATTACCACTGACCTTTAAGAACTCTACAAATAAAGGGAGCAAAACCAAATATGCAATGCCAAGTTGATACTGACAAATCATAGAAAGCTGTCATCAGTGCAAAAGGTGCTAGTACACACAACTGAATTAAGGGGTAGAACTTTTCTTAGCACATCTGTATTTAATTTATAATTAACTTGAAAAAATAAACAATTCCTTTGATTTTTGGGGTAATGTTTTCACATAATGGGGTAAAATGGGTACAAAATAATGGGTACAAAAATTTAGAAGTCAGGCTGCACCACGAGAAAATTAGGAATAATTCAAGGAGTCAAATGCAGTACTTACTGAAGGCATTGCATCTAAAACGTGGCCAAATACTAATCAAACTAAGTCATATATTAAACTGAGAGATAGACTTGGCATTACAAAGCTAACACTGGAACCATCCAGGTAGCTCTGTTGACACTCTTTATCTAATTAGATCAGCCCATCTGTCGTTGTCAGAAAACACTCATTAGAGTGTCCCGCAGAAAAACATGTGACCCACACTAGTAAACGGTATTCTTAGTTATGACTTGTCGAAATAAATTCTCTTCCCTTCTCACTGTATGTCTGTGAGCTATTTGCACCAACTGCTACAGGGTATACATGAATGTGTATTGAGTAAACAGGGATTTCCATATATTTATCCTCCATTCAGTAGCTTAGTGCCCTCACATGGGGAAAATAGACTGCACTGTTGAAAAAGAGTAAATACAATGAAAAAATTTTTGTTGGCTTATTGCTTACTCAAAATAAATAAAAGGCAAGAATAGAACAAATGTTAGAGGATGTTAGGGGTGTAACGGTACACAAAAAACATCACAGTTTGGTACGTACCTTGTTTTTGAAGTCATGGTTCAGTACGTTTTTGGTACAGCAAGGAGAAAAGAAACAAAATACAAAACGGTTTCTTATTTATTTATTTTTGGGATCCCCCCCCCCTTTTCTCCCCAATTGTACTTGGACAACTACCCTATTTTCCAAGCCGCCCCGGTTGTTGCTCCACCCCCTCTGTTGATCTGGGGAGGGCTGCAGACTACCACGTGCCTCCTCTGATACATGTGGAGTCGCCAGCTGCTTTTTTTCACCTGACAGTGAGGAGTTTCGCCTGGGGGACATAGTGCGTGGGAGGGTCACGCTATTCCCCTCCAATTCTCCCTCCCCCCTAAACAGGCGCCCCAACCGACCAGAGGAGACGCTAGTGCAGCAACCACGACACATACCTACATCCGGCTTCCCATCCGCAGACACGGCGAATTGTGTCTGTATGGACGCCTGACCAAGCCGGAGGAAACACGGGGATTTGAACCGGCGATCCCTGTACTGGTAGGCAATGGACTAGACCGCTACGCTACCCGGACGCCCTTTTTTTTAAAAAAAAAATTTTATTAAACGGTTTACTGAACAACTAGGGTATGGCTCCGTCTTAAATAAAAAAGTCTGTCAATACTGCTGCAACTGACTGCAGCCTACCAATACAGCAAAATTTACTTAAAAGTAAGTCCAAATAAATGTTCTCTCAAATAAATGAAAATATAATAAACACCCATTAGGGTGTAGCATTTAGAAAACTGTCCCTGAACTGTACTATACTTGAATTCACATTAGCAGCTTTTAGCTTCATATCAGGACTGCGCAACATTAATATTCTCTCAAATAAATAAACAAGCATGAAACCGTCCAGACCCATGATGTACCTGTTGCGAGTTGCGAGCGCATCCTACTAAACGTCCCTCTCAGGTCGTCCATGAGTGAGTGACCACAATTTGCAATGCACAGCCCACAGTGGCAGTTGCGTACTTTACCTGTACTGGATAGCCAAGCTCTGGTTTATCTGCATTCACCATGACTACAAGGCTGCACTGTGCTAAATTACTCATCTGCCAGTCTTTGCAATCATACAGAGCTGTACTAGGACCAAGAATGACACTAAAACAGTCAAAACAATTAGATACAAATCAAAAGACACTATCAACTCCTTTAAACAGGACCTAATGAAACAAAACTGGAAACATGTTTATGTGGGAGATGTAGATGTAGCCTATGACACATTTCTTTTTTCTTCCGCCTTTTCTCCCCAATTGCATCCGGCCAATTACCCCACTCTTCCGAGCCATCCTGGTCACTGCTCCACCCCCTCTGCTGATCCGGGGAGGGCTGCAGACTACCACATGCCTCCTCCGATACATGTGAAGTTGCCAGCAGCTTCTTCCCACCTGATAGTGAGGAGTTTTGCCAGGAGGACATAGCGCATGGGAGGATCACGCTATTCCCCCCAGTTCCTCCTCTCCCCTGAACAGACACCCTGGCCGACCAACCAGAGGAGGCGCTAGTGCAGTGACCAGGACACATACCCACATCCTGCTTCCCACTCCACAGACATGGCCAATTGTGCCTGTAGGGACGCCCGACCAAGCCGGAGGTAACACGGGCATGCAATCCAGTGAGCCTCATGTTGGTAGGCAACGGAACAGATCGCCATGCTACCTGGATGCCCCTATGACACAGTTCTGTCTATAACTGTGAAAAAAATTGTCCTCTAGTAAAGAAAGTAGCGGAACAAAAAAATAAAAATAAAAATGCTGAGAAACACTGGCTAACTAAGGGAATATTCAATGTATGCAAGAAAAAAATCCCAATCTATCATATAAAGAATTCTTTAAGAAAAGAACAGCTGAGGCCATACACACAAGATAACATGAATTACGAGAAGATGCAAAAAGGAATACTACAGTATATTACTGGAGGAAAACAAAAAAATCAAAAATACTTGGAAAATATTAAATGTCATTATCAAAAATGGAACTGGGAAGGCAAGATACTCCAACCATTTCCTGACAAAAAACAACACAACCACTACTGATATGACTTCAGCTACAGATTAGTTCAATAAATTTTTTGTCAGTGTCAGTCCTGGTTTGGCTGGGGAGATTGCAAAGTCTGGTGGTAGTGATGGTGTAGAAAGTAAATATATATATGTTAAAGAAACAATATTTATAAGAGGGACTGATGAAAAAGAAACTGACACTGTAAAAAAAGCCTCAAGATCAAGAAGCCTACAGACTGGAATAGTATTGACATGTCTACAGTTAAAAACATTACTGAATATATAGCAAAACCCCTGACAGATATCTGTAACCAGTCTCTACAAACTAGTGTATTCCCAATAAAAATTAAAACAGCTTAAGTTATACCAATATATAAAGCTGGAGACAAACATGTACTCTTAAACTAAAGACCTGTTTCCTTGCTTCCACAGTTCTCTAAAATACTGGAAAAAATATATTATACAAGACTAGGTGATTTTATCACAAAACATAATGTACTGTATGAACAACAGTATGGTTTTAGAGCCAACAGGACAACTTAATTTGCATTGATAGAGTTTGTAGAAGAAATTACAAAGGCAATAGAAAAAGAATATGCAGTAGGGGTATTTCTGGACTTTAAAAAACTTCAAATCACAATTACTGAAGGTCAGGTGTGGCGTGCCCCAAGGCTCAGTGTTGGGATCATTTTTGTTCATATTGTACTTAAATATGCGAAGTGTCAAAAACCCTAAAAACCATTCTATTCGCAGATTATACAAACTTTGCTGTGGAGAACTCTTGGAACAACTCTTGGATACAGTGGAAAAGAAACTGAGCAGGATGAAGAGTTGGTTTGATGCAAATAAACTAACACTGAATTTAAGCAAAACAATTTATAATCTTTGGGAATCAATCTACCAACTCAGACAAGAAACTCATGATAAAAGATGTAGAAATTGGAAAAGTATCTGAAATTAAATTTCTCAGAGTATTAATAGACAACAAATTAAGTTGGAAGCCACACATAAATTATATTAAAGCTAAAATATCCAAATCAATTGCAATACTGAACAAAGTCAAAGCTCTACTAATTCTAGCTTCCCTATATGCATTGTGCTGTTCCTTCATTCTCCCATACATTACCTACTGTGTGGAAGTGTGGGGAAGCACATACAAAACAAACACAGATTCAATCTTCAACCTCCATAAAAGAGCTATCCGAACTGTAAATATAACCACTTACAGAGAATCAGCGCATCCACTTTTTATTCATCTAAAAGCACTAAAATTTAAAGATTTGGTTGACTTTAAAACTATTCAAATTATGTACAGAATAATAAACCAACAATTACCTATTCGTATCCAACAGTTGTTCCAACTGAGAGCTACTGTAGAATGTTGGTAACTATAATGTTAAAATATCATTGATATCATCCATATTTCACCATTGCATGAGGTAACAGCAAGTGTTATCTTCATATCATATCATTAATCTTATGCTTTGCTCTATGTGCTGAGACCAACCCCATCATAGTTGTATAGTCTTAATTGATGCAAGACACCTCCCACATGACTGACCCCCCTGACTACTCAAGAATTCGAGTTTTTCAAGAAAGGAGCACTTGAGTTGAAAAATTATGCACTCATGTAACCCCGAATTTATACATACGTATAGAAGTACAAAGAAATATACACAATGCGTTGGCCACTAAAGCACAGTCTGGTGACAGTTTTTCTTACCAGTTCCATGTTTTTGAAGTCACTCTACTGTAACTTGTTCCTGCCACATTTGTGGCATTTGGGGAATGTGAGTTCAGTGAGCCAGAAGTCAGCTCTGCCAAACAGAAGTGATATATTAACATGAAACTCAATCCCTGCCCAGCTGAATTGGTCAAAGATGGGGACATGCCAGTGAAAGCAAATCAATTATGGTCTACTGCCTGATGAGACAATGAAACAAAAGAACCCAATTACACTGAAACTTTGAATGTACCATTAGTCATTCTTTCACCTACTGACACTTATATTTGCAGTGGTGTGTATTCGGTCTGGCCAGTACTGTAACATGCCCCCACCATTGACACCTAGTTTCAAAGACCCACTGACCATTCCTGGTCCCCCAGATCCAATCATCCCCCACCCCATCAAAACATCATTCTGCTACTCACCCTTTTCAGCAGTGGCTCCTTTGTTGAGGATCAGGATAGCCCGGCGGATGTCCAGGTTGAAGAGAGCCACTGCGGCAGCTCGCTCCCACTCACCCTCCTGCTCCAGGGAGCGCAGGAAGGGCTCCACATCGATGTCGGGCTCCCGACTTATCCAGCCGCACAGCCTCAGGGCCAGATTGCGCTCCTCACTGTGGTATCGTGGTGCATCCGTCTGCCGGTCAGAGCCACTCCAGCACCTATGGCTCTCCGTTGTGCCTAGATGGAGTATGTAGGGATATGTGGTGGGTTTGGATGTTGGACAGCAAGTGAACATGAATTTGTCAATTTTCCAGATGTAGTTTTTCCTCTCCAATGCAGTTTCATATGGAGATGATGAAACCCCAATTCCCCAACCTCCCGTTCAGGATGAGTATTTCACTGGTTGATTAAAGGATTGACTTATTGAGATATACAGAGGAAAAACAAAAAATGAATGTAAAATATCAAGTCTTTATCTATCCATCTCTCTTCACAAAAATGTGAGTATAGCCTGATCAGTAAAAAAATCTGTAAGTACAAGTACACGGTATTGTAAACTAGATTGAGAAAATGTATGTGTCCTTCTCAAACAGGGTTAAAAGGCCACATACTTCTAAGAAGTTAAGTTTCTGATAAATGAAGAAAATTGTGTTTTTCAAATTAAATTAATACTCATTCATAATTAATAAAATTGAGCTTTAAAGGGATCCATAGGTCTGAATGTCATTAAAACTCAAAAGACATAAATGACCATGGAATCTTGCCATTCAAGTTAGAAAAGTGAAACCTGTGAAATTGAAGTTTTCTTGTTTTGTTTTTTTATAGGACCCTTATATTACTTGCAATAAAATTTTGGCATCTTATTTAACCTTTGTGACAGGGGCTGGGTTTAAGATTAGGACAATTACAATAGTGTTAAGTGCGCCGTAAATCACGAAGTAGATTAAATTGTAAGATTCTTTGTTGCATTTGTATAGGCTCTGTTACACATAATGTTATGTCATGACAGATGTCCTTGTAAAGGTGTCCTTGAGCAGCTAGATGTTCTGTACCATTCTGCCATGAGATTTGCCACCAATGTAGCCTGTACTCCTCCATTAACTGCCCTTCTCTGCAAACCAGAGAAGGGCATTTATAATATCTGGTCCTCTTATCACATATGCTGACATGTTGCCAAAACGAATACCTCAACAGGACACTTTAAATCCAGAATTTAGCACGACATGACTAGAATGAGTAACAAAAATCTCTAAAACTAGGCAATTTCACCTCTATGACAGCTTTCATGAGTTCCATCCTGGACATTATTTCAGATGCCTCCAACACCTTCTCTTCGACACAATCCTTACTGCACTTCAATGTTTGTTTCATACTGCCCGGTCCTCTCCCGTTTAATCTGTACATGTCACCTTTAGGCCAAATTCTTCAGAGCAACAACATGGCTTACCATAGTTATGCAGATGATAATCAGATATATCTGGCTCTCTCACCTGATGATCTCAGCCCAATTTATCTACTCCAAATACTGTGTCACTGTTTGGGGCAAATAAATAATTGGATGAGCCAAAACTTTCTTCAATTAAATAAGGCAAAAACAGATTATTGTGTTTGGCCAAAGACCAAGTCCGAAATCTTGGTGTTTTAATAGACTCAGATCTCACGTTCACCAGCCATATCAAAGCAATCACTAAAACAGCCTTCTACCTTAAAAATATAGCCAGAATCAAGGGTTTGGTATCCCAAAATGACAAAGAGAAGCTCATCCATGCTTTTACTTCCAGTTGAATTGATTACTCTAAAGGTCTCTTAACTGGTCTTCCCAAAAAGACCATTAAACAGCTACAGCTTATTCAGAATGCTGCTGCTAGGGTTTTAACCAGGACCAAGAGAACAGAGCACATTACTCCAGTCCTGAAATCTTTACACTGGCTTCCAGTTAGTTACAGAATCGATTTTAAAGTGCTGCAACTTGTCTACAAATCACTGAATGGTGTAGGCCCAGAATACATCACTGACATGCTCGAAGAGTATAAACCGGGTACGGCTGTAAGATCAATGGACTCAGGTCAGTTAGTCCAGCCCAGAGTCCAAACCAAACATGGTGAAGCAGCATTTAGCTGTTATGCTGCATGCAACTGGAACAAACTACCAGAAGATCTTAGATGTGCCCCAAATATAGCAATTTTTAAATCTAGGTTAAAAACATTTATTTTTTCTTGTGCCTATGATTGAGCATTAAAACTTGCACCTTATTCCTACTGCACTTTAATTCTGGAAGTAGATCTCTAGTCACTCCCGGTGGGGGAAGTGACTAAGTTTTTATTCTTTTTTTTGTTGTATTTTGTATTTTCTTTTTATAGTGCCTGTCTTTTAATTATATTACTTTTTAATTACTATTTCAAAGTACAACTTATGTATTTTGTACTCTTCATTTTATTTTTATATACGATTGCTCCTATTTGCTTTTATTTACTCTTTTAATTATATTTTATATGGTTGTTCCTTTTCGGTTTTTATTTGTGTAAAGCACACTGAATTGCCCTGTGTACGAAATGTGCTATATAAATAAACTTTCTTGCCCTAACATCTTAATTTTGCTTATGTTCTTATGCTTTTAATGTTATACATGTTTCTCTCTCTCTCTCAAGAATCGAAATACGTACATCTGCCAATGAAAGGTGCCTGGCACTTCCCCCACAATGGGGCCCTAAGTCACTAGTCAGACTCTTCTCTTCTGTAGCTCCCTGGTGGTGGAACGAGTTACCCAATTCCATTCGATCTGTTGAGTCCCTCTCCATCTTTAAGAAGTCAAAGACCCAGCTCTTTCTCAAACACCTCTGATGGTATTAAAAAAATTTCTAAAAGTCGGTTCTATACACACTATGCATTGCCTTTGTGCACTGCCTGTTGACATCGGACTTCAACCTAGTGTTTTTGACACTTACGTTGTCGCCTCCTAACTAGATCCTTGCTTGCGTTGTATTAACTCTCAGATGTACGTCACTTTGGATAAAAACGTCTGCTAAATGAAATTGTAAGTGACTTTGCTGATTAAATAAAGGCTACAGGAAAACAAGACTAGGTCAAAACCTAGTATATTGCTGGACCGTGTATGGTCAATGTTCAAAATTGTGGTCAATTTGTTAGTGGGATAGTCAGTGGTAGTGTCTATAATTTGAATTCCTGGATCTTCTCCTGGATCACCACCTTGTCATGGTGGAGAAGCTTGCATGTACTAATGATCCCAAGAGCTATGCCATCCCAAGCTTGGCTCCTGGTAGGGTCACCCAAGGCGGATAGGTCAAGGGGGAGGTTCCAGATGACGCGTGATCAAACAAAGGCCTCAACGGCGGAACTGGTGAAAGACAATGCCAGTGAAGGCTGATGAAGGCTGCAACAGAGGGTGGCCCCCAATCGTCTTGGTTCGTCATGCCATTGGACTTTGGCCACCCGCTGCCAAGGACCGTGTGGTGGCTGCAGGTGCATCAGCCACTCCATGTAAAAAGCTGTCATGCGCAGGCATCCTCCCACAAGGATACCCACAAAGACCTAGAAGGAGGACAGTCATACTCAACCTCGAGTGACCGCTGATGATGATGATCCATGTTCATCTGCGATTTTCTGTAGGGGTCCCAGTAATATTTGTTGTAAAAGTATACTGAAGTAGTATATCACGACATGGTTAAGCTACTATCTAGTTAAAAAAAAAAAGGGGGGGCTATAAATAAAGTTGCAAGAACAATACTTTCCAGAGAATTTAATTATAAGTATACCTATTCTATTTATTTTAACTCCCCCTCCTCTTTCATCTGTTTCTATCTGCGGATGTGTCTCGTTTTGCTAAGACTCACTCTGTATTGACAGGCGAACTCACAAAGAATGGATTCCGGCCGCTGATAGCACCAGGAATTGCACATCACTTGCAACTGCTATCTGCACTGTCTCATGCATTGTTTATGCCTGCGCAAGAAACTGTGGCGGGGGCCTCCACAAATGGCGCATGAGCTAAGAGCATGCGCAGAGGCGTTTATGCTGAAGCGTTGTTCGTTGCAGTATCCTGTGAAATGCCGGGGGGCATACAAACAAAATATTCTGTGAATGAGCAAAAAGTCAACAGAGTTACCGGAAGAACATTATCAATCTGCAACGTGGGCTACAGCTGCTGTCCGAACCCATGTCCAAAACGACCTGAGGTCATACCTCCAGACACCACAGGTTCTTGTGCCCTGGAAGGCCATAGTCATTAATAGCAGTAATGATAATAATAATAATAATCTTATTTATATAGCACTTTTCTAAAACGATGTTAAAGTTCTTCACAACAAAAAAAATAAAACCAGAGAAGGCAAAAATAAGAGTAAGATCAAATAAGAGTAAAAATAAAAACAGTATAAATAAAAACAAATATCAAACATTTGTAAAAGTTTTCATAAAAAGAAAAGTTTTGAGACGAGATTTAAAAGAAGCTAGAGACTTAGCTCGTCTTAGCTCCACATGAAGAGCGTTCCATAGTGTGGGGGCTCTAACAGCAAAAGCTCCATCACCCTTTGTAACCAACCGAGACCAGGGAATAACCAGCATTAGGAGAGGCTGTTTTAACTACTGCTATGTTTGTTTTTAATTTGTTTTGTTCTGTGTTTGAGATCATTGTGAACAGCAAAAGGTGACTCAGGACTTTAAGATCCCAACTGAGTATAGTTCTTAAATTCTGAGCTTCAAAATGTGACATGTAACTTCAATATACAAACAAATACTGTGCTTTTTAAATAAATCAACTTGTTTTTCTTTTCATTTGTTTCCCTTCTGTAGAATGCTATCCCGTAACATAATCGTGGTTGTTTATAGCACTGATTTGATGTGATGAAGTGAAATAATGATTTGAATATATATTATTACACACACACACACACTAATCAACCAAAGCATTAAAACACCCTGCCTAATATTGTGTAGGTCCCCCTCGTGCCACCAAAGCAGCTCCGACCCATCAAGGCATGGACTCCACAAGACCTCTGAATGTGTCCTGTGGTATCTGGCACCAGTACGTTAGCAGCAGATCTTTTAAATCCTGTAAGTTGCAAGGTGGGGCCTCCATGGATCGGACTTGTATTTCCAGCACATCCCACAGACTCTAAAGCAGATTGAGATCTGGACAATCTGGAGGCCAAGGCAACATCTTGAACTCTGTCATGTTCCTCAAACCATTCCTGAAAACATATTGCAGTGTGGCAGGGCGCATTATCCTGCTGAAAGAGGCCGCTGCCATCAGTGAAAACTGGTGCCATAAAGGGGTGTTCTTGGTTTGCAATGATGTTTAAGTAGTCGGCATCTGTCAAAGTAACATCCACATGAATGAAACCAAGGTTTTCCCAGCAGAATAATGCCCAGAGCATCACACTGCTCCAGCATGCCTTCTTCCCATAGTGCATCCTGGTGCTACCTCTTCCCCAGGTAAACGTTGCAGACCCACCCAACCATCCACATGTTGTAAAAGAAAATGTGATTCATCTGACCAGGCCACCTTCTTCCATTGCTCCATGGTCCAGTTCTGACACTCACATGACCTTTGTATGCACTTTCAGCAGTGAACAGGGGTTATCATGGGCACTCTGACAGGTCTGCGGCTACCCAGCCCCATACACAGCAAGTTGCAATGCACTGTGTTCTGACACCTATCTATCTATTAACTTTTTCAGCAATTTGAGTTACAGTAGCTCTTCTGTGGGATCGGACCAGAAAGGCTAGCTTTTGCTCCCCATGTGCATCATTGAGCCTTGGGCACCCATCACCTTGTCGCTGGTTCACCGGTTTTCCTTCCTTGGATCACTTTTGGTAGGCACTGACCACTGCATACTGGGAACACCCCACAAGACCTGTCGCTTTGGCAATGCTGTCACCCAGTTATCTAGCCATCACAATTTGGCCCTTGTGATAGTCAGTCAGATCCTTACACTTGCCCATTTTTCCTGCTTCCAACACATCAACTTCAAGAACTGACTGTTGAATTGCTGCCTAATATATCCCACCCCTTGACAGGTGCCATTGTAATGAGATAATGTTGTCAATGGTTTTAATGTTTGGCTGATTGGTGTTAAAAACACACACACACACACACACACACACACACACACACACACACACACACGCACGCACGCACACACACACACACACACACACACACACACACACACACAGGCCTCTTTATTAGGCACACCTTCATAATCTAATCTAATGCAAAACAAAAGCTCAGCCATAAATGTTGCTCTTATGTTGTGTATAATGTTCAGGGTTTTTTTTTACAGTCATAGAGGTAGTGTTGTGCTGAGCTACATTATATTCACAGGTGTTTCTAATATTCTGGCCCCCCTCATGTACGTAAACAGGAGGGACGTAACATTATAAACACCTCAATATAATGTAGTACAGTACAACACCACCTTTAACTATGACCCCTGTAATACACATAATTGAATTTACACATTTCCGGCTGTCAGCATAAAGTGGACATCTAGTGATTTGTTTTTTGTGTGTATGTGAAATAAGCCACACACACCAGCTTGGCCAGTCTACCTTCGAACACATCCATCTTGAAATGAAAAGCGTAGCGCACGCCTCGACATAAATTCAAAGGTGCACGGCCATGCTCGCAAGTCAACTTGAGGAGCCTCGCGCTCAGCGCAAAAGATGTGATGATGTCATTTTTGACGTGCACACTCACACCGGGGACACTCGGGCGAACATAAATTTAGCTTCAAAGTCCGATTCACAAAAATATAATGCGCTAATGATATTACAGCGAGTGCAATTTGCCCTTGTTTTGCGTTTGATTGCAATTAGCCATGTGGCAAAGTATAAATTGTGGCTTTGTGCCATAAAGTGTAGCAACAATTGTTTTACCTGGCAGGCAACATGTATCTGCAAATGATTTCCGTCTTAGTTAAGTGAATAAGTCATATTCTCATATGAAATATCCGCTCACGAGCATGCCTGGCATGACGATGCCTTCACCTGGCTACAATCACTGGTGCCATGATCACTGGAAAGTTTGGGCATCAGTTATCACCAACTCTCTAAAGATGCCAATAATGTTCACTCTGTGTGTGGCTATTAGCACTGGTATTTTGCAATGAGGCTCATTTACATAGAAAGGGGCCAAATTTTCACAATATGTATGCCTATTACCTAATGTAAATATGTGCAAATAGCACCAGAGCACTGAGGCACCATTTGATTGGCACCGCAGTTAGGGGTGCATTTCACCCTTTGTGGGTGCATTGAGAATTACACGGTTTCTTTTAGTCTTATTTGTGCAGGCAAAAGCCGCGCAACCCTTTTGTGAATTCGCCAATGAGTGTTTTGCCACAGTGATTATTATTTGGAGTGCTTTAAGTGTGCACTCTACCTCATGCCTCTTGGCGCTCGGGTGACCAATCGTGTAACTTCAGTGACATTACTGGTCACCTCATCTAATTGCCCAGTCATGTCAAATATGATCACTCACTCAAGTCAGTCAGTTCGTCAGAGACATTTGTGTTTGTCAGGTTTGTCCGGTCCAGCCGGAAAAAAAAAAAAGTCTTCTGTGGTAAAACTCAGTCCCAAACACAGCCTCTTGAACTCAAACAAAGCTCATACAAACCATAAAAATTAGCCTATTTTAAAACCCAATAAAACTTCATCTAAAGCCTCTTGATTAAGAGCAGGGGCACCCGCAGGAATCCCTTTGAATGAACAGACAGATGAGAGGTTACATGATGTCACACGATCTACTACAAATATGCCTTTAGTCCGGCCCAGAGGCAAACACAGTATAGAGACTGCATGAACTGCATATAATTACAAAGTGTGGAGAACCAATAATTGATTTGAACAGCTTCAACTACTCCGAAGTAGCACTGCTGAGAGTCCGAGCAGTGGATCTTATGGGGCTGCAAATTCAAGTTTTCCTGTTTAATGAAGATATTAAGCTACAGAAACGAATGCATGTTAAATTCCAACTCAATTTGTTGCAAAATAAATGTATTATTTTCATTATTGTAAGCCTTTGTTCCTTATTTAATAGCACTTAAGCCTACCATGGCAGAAATAATGCGACTGTTGAGTCGGGTAGTTTTGCAGGGAAATCCTGTATAGGCTATATTAGTCACAGATGGAAATTATCCTGATATTATATACCAACCACTTTGAAAATGGCCCAGTATATCACACTCTAGTACTATTCACATCAATTCACATGAAACAGTATCATAACTGTTGGGAGTGGAACAACACGTACACCATCACATTATCCCCACTAGTGTCGAGTAAATCAGGTGATGTGGGGGTTGGTCACACAGTCCAGCGATGTACAGAAGTTAATGCATGCTCAACAAAGTTGGATTTAATTACCTTAATGAAGCACAGAGTAGTGGATTTAAACTTTAAAATTTACTCAATACAATTATGAGAATGTATTCTTTCTGACAGTATTTTTTACAAGTTGCCCAAAAACGCATAATGCAATTAGTGGGCACAGCTGGCCACTGTGGTAATCTACCAGTCACCTGCAGGACACTGAGAACAGATCAGCAATGTCAGAGTTTTCATTAAAAGCCAACAAACGTGTATCTATTTGAAAGTGTTGCATCTTTTCAGAACACATGTGCTATAAATTCAAATTTCATTTGAGCTACTGGCTACACAGTTTGCGTAATCTGCACACAGCTAGAGGCGCCACTCATCAAGACTATGTAATTTCAAAATTAATTGGTACACCTTTTCTTTTGTTTAACCATCTATGATCTTTTTCTAATGTGTTTAGAGGGCTTTATATGTATCCAACAATCAATGAATGGGGATTGCTTACCTGAGCTGGTTTTGATAATGTTCTTGATACCAGAGTAGACCACAGAGTGTTTATTCCCCTGCAGTTTCAAATCCATATCATCTGTGCACTGCTTCATATGTAATACTTATAGGAAATGTAACATCCAGTGGAAAATTCCATTACACTATCTAGAGGTGTAGCTACACAACAGTCTCAGTCTCAATACTTAATACAATACTTATCTAAAATCTAGAGCCAGGTTAATGGGGTAATCATATTACAGCGCTGGGATAAATATGTGGCGTTCACAGAACATTTCCATAATTTTATCAGCCAGCTTGTTATTTTAAACTAGAAAATACTCTTAAAACAATAGCTGGCTACCTATCATAGGGACAAATAATCTTACCAGCCACATAAAAAAAACACTTGCATTTGGTTTGTCACTGCTTTCAATTCTCTTCCCCCAGGGAACAGAGTACTTCTAGTTTCATGAGGTTAAAAGCAAAAACCTACCATTACAAAATGATTGCGAGCATAGTACTCCTCAGTTCACAAAAGTTTTATCAGTTTGCATCCTCTTTATGTGAGACATATTGAATGATGAACTTTAACAACAAGGTATTCTCACTCCAACACAAAAATATAGACTTTTGGACTAAAACACTTCATAATGTAACAATTTCTGTCATACCTGCAATACTACACTCTCTGTAACACTACCTGATGTTGTAACCACCACTTGGATCTTTCGAAAGGATATAATATAGGTCATACCACAAGGATTTGAGTTGAGAGTCATCCCCTCCTGCAAGCAGGTGGTTCCTCCACACTTGTTCGGTATCATGGCCATACCTGGAAAGGGCCCTCTTTCTCATCTTGGTGGCTATGTCTCTTTCGATCATGCTCTCTGCCCCCTCAGCCACATCCTCGGCGCAGTTGTACAGATGCCGCCCACAAGCCCACATGAGTGTGGTGGTAGAGCTCCAGGCCAGCGAGATGCGCTCAAACACGGTGAAGTCGGTCATGACCCGGTTGGCAGTGGACACCACCACCATGCGATTTTGAGAGGATGGATGCCAGGCAAAACTGCCAATCTGGCTTTCACAAGGCTGAACGCTCCGCTCAATGATGGTGGGTTCTGTCTCATCGCCGATGGGCGTTGGTGTATGCTGCATATCATAAAGACGGATGATGTTGCTGTCACGCGTCAATGTTGCCAGCAGGCCGGTGCGAGTGGGACACCAGGCCACCTGAGAATGAGATAGGGGATGCAATACTTAATTACCGTTTGGAGTCTTTGCAGACATAGCAGAAAACCAAGTCATCATTTATTTTCTATCCTAATACTAATAATACACTAACTATTTTCAACTACCTTTTTTAACGGTAGTTGAAAATAGTTCAACTACCTTTAAAACTACTAATCATGTGGCCTGTAGGCCACATGATTAGTAGAGAAGACAAATTTGCCAGCCACACCAAAACTGAATTTTAAAGGGCAAGTACTATGCAGTCGACAAGTACGCATTGACTAGGCTGGTGTTAATGCCCATCCTGTTTGCAGGGTACCATGACCCAAATAGGCTTCACATATATAATGTTGGTATATTGCCTTCATAACAAACTCAATCAATGGCATACCTTAGTAAGTGGCTTGGGCTGCTCAGTCAGCGTCAGCACAGGCTTCTCAAACTTCCTAAGATCCCAGATGGCTACCTGTCCCTCAAAGAAGGATGCTACACGGTCATGGAAGTGTGGGTCAACTGTCACCCCCTGGATGGCCTTAGTATTGACAAATGTCTTCTGGCTGGTGTTCCTCAGATCAAATATGGCTAGATTACGGTGCATACCTGCCAGCAGCAGCTTTTGGTCTCGAGGTAGCCAGCAGAGGGAAAGGCAGGCATCATTCTGCCCTAATTCATAAAGTGGTTTAGTTACCACCATGCCTGAGTCCAAATCCACAGATGAAAGGCGGATCTTTTCAGCTGTCACACTTGCCTCTGGAGAAAACTTGCTGCTGATGTCCCAAATGAGCACAGAGAAGTCCGCTCTGTGTTTGTCCAGCCCCGCAGCAAGCCAATTGCTGTCCACGGGGTTCCAGGCTAAAGTGTTGCATTGGCGGGCGTGCTTGGGCACAAACTCCTTCCCCATGAGTTCTTTACATTTAGAATTGTGGCTCTGGCCCAAGCTAGTGAGCACGACTCTGCCGTTAGCTTGGCCCACGGCTAGCAAACACTCGGGCTCGTGTTTTGGATACCAGGCCACACATTTCATGTAAGGGGTGTCGGAGTTAATGGCGAGTAGAGTAGCAGCAGTTTCTTCAGACAGTGGGAGAGTACCAGCCTTGGTTTCCGCACTACCCACGGGTCCAATTCGGTACAGTCCCAGCTCAGAGTCACAAATGACATAGCGGTCCGGGTGGTGGGGAGACCAGAGGATGTCTGGCTTTGAGCCACTCATGTTTCACAAATAACCTGGAAACCTCTCTTCGCGGGACGCTTCACTCTAAAATGGTAAACAGTTTGTAAGTTAGACGGTTAAATACGATGGGTGAATAATCGTGATACTCTTGTTGCACTAAACGTTGTGCTGATTTGAAGCGAGTAGCAAGCATTTGTACGGTTAGTGGAATCAAAACCCAAATACATCGTTGGTCGCCGCTAAAGTGCACACGACTCTGAACGGCCAGCAAACTGCCGTTTATACTTTGCCAATCTATTGATTTTAAGAGACATACCTTACACATTTCAGCTGGTGACGTTTAGTTACCCAACCTAACGCTGAAGTTTAACGTCCAAGCTTCGTGGCATGCTAAATCGAGCTAACATAAACACGTGAAAGAAAGAAGGAACTTAACCACTAAGAGCCAGTCGAGAAGACGTGGGCCGAGATATATATTCTTAACGACATGGCTACGAGTAAAAACCTACACCGGGATGGCAAATGTGCGGGACTTACAATTTGACATACACATGTCATCAGGGACAACTCCGAAAGCTCGACTAGATTTTGAGTGTTACACCGAAAACGCGTCCGTAATAGTCCTCGGATATTCATCGAAGGTTCCTCTTGCGCACGACTTCGGGAGGAGTTTCGCCAAAGTGCGGCTATCCACGGGGTGGCGCTAGAACCAAATGCTGGTGTGGGGAAAGTAGCGACAGAAAATTAGCGGGGTCGTTTTCAAAACCCTACCACAAAAAAACCCCATAAACGCTCAGCGTGTTAAAAAAAACACATTAGAATATTTAATCACATCGTTGTAATGTTTTAATCAACAGTAGCCAGTGAATATGGACGGCTGGTATGCATATAATAGTAATCCCCCCCCACAACAGATGTGTCGTTAAAATGTCAAATTAAAGTCGTTCTTACAATTCATGTATGGCCATTAAGCGAACACTGTGAGCTCCGGTTTTCACATTAGTGGGCGAGAGTGAATGGGAAAATAAACTCATTTGGGAATTTCATACGCAGCATCCAAACTGCCTCCACGTTCAACAGCTCAAAACAAGTTTCCAATACACAGGAAAATTTCAGCAACCCTGCAAAAACTAACTAAACGGGGACTTTAGGTAGATATTTTGCGAGGATCCAAAGAAGATAATTAGCTGATCGAAAGACGATATCAAACTCTGAGGTTACATCACGACATTTTATCCAAACGGGAACACATGCCAGAGCAATGTTGAGAAACTAGAGCACAAAGCTGCACCCCCAGCGACACCACATAAATTCAGATGATGGACTATAGCAAAAACTGGTAGGACCTGATCCCTCGACGAAATGCTGCCCAACGAGCCACAGTTTATAAGACTACAAGCATTGTCTGCATCTAAATGAGATTCCGGGTAAAATATTATCCTTGTTTCCATTGCATTTACAACTATTTGCATGCTCATTACAGCGTCATTTGCTTGTGTAGTTCTAGCGTCATCAAACAGTTTGTGTGACAACGAGGATTTATGGAGTAGCTTACAAATAAGAAACGTTTTCTTTTCTTTTTTTTATTGTTAGTCTAAGAAGTCCTTTGAAGGCCTTCATACATGTGCTTGAGTTTATTTATTTCAAATCTGAATGCATGATTACGATTCTTTCTTTCAGTGCCTCAGCATAATTTAATTCTCCATAAATTATACATTAGTGGATCCAATGTGTATTGGAAATGGCTTAGAGTAAAATTGGTTTTAAAAGACTTTTAAAAAAATAAAAATAAAAAGAAGTCACGTTTGTTATATGATGCACTTAAATAATTAAAACTTTTTTTTCACCAAATGCAATTATCTGAGGGATTATAGAGGGATTATAGAGGGATTATAGAGGGATTATAGATGTTTGGAATGAGATATTGCTCCAACATCGCCTTTACAGTTCACTGTTCAATGATTTCTATTATTCTGTTTTTTGTTTTTTTTTTAAGTGGAAAGAGACAAGATTGTAAACATGAAATATCTATATTATTGTCATCATAATGCTGAAGGAATCTACTGTATACTGCATATGTGTTAAATCAATTCAGTACTTTTCCATCTAATAAGCAATTCTTTGCACTGCTATAGGGTGGAAATGTTACTAAAGGGAAACATGGGGAGAGGCGTGGCATTGTGCCTTTTACTGTTGGCTCTGATACATGCAGCCAGAAGCCAGAGAAGAAGAAAGACAGGACAGAGGAACAACTACAGCCTACTCGGCAATGAAGGAAATGGTAATTCCTGAAATGAGGTATCCACATGTTGATGGTGATGGTTAGCCACTTGATCTTGTGGATGCAACCATACCTAGGACACGGGATAACGTCACCCATAACTCCAGCCATTTTACAATGGTTTGCATGTTCATTTCATTATTTATTTTACTGGTGATTTAAAGCAGAAAAGGGTCTGACCCCCAGGTATGTATATGGTGGACCCTTTTAACCCCTTATGTGCCAGAGTATAGCCTGAGATCCACAAGCAGGGACCTTTTAGCTGTTCCAGAGACCGGTTGAAACTAAAGGTGATCCGACTTTTATTCTTCTTATGATAATAATAATAATAATAATAATAATAATCCATCCATCCATTACCCAAACCGCTTATCCTGCTGTCAGGGTCACGGGGATGCTGGAGCCTATCCCAGCGTCATTGGACGGCAGGCGAGGAGACACCCTGGACAGGCGGCCAGGCCATCACAGGCTGCCTAATAATACACTATATGTACAAAGGTATTGGGACACCTGGCCATTACACCTACAGGAGCTTTTATAACATCCCATTCTAAATCCATAGGGATTAATATGGAGTTGGTTCCCCCTTTGCAGCTATAACAGCTTCCACTCTTCTGGGAAGGCTTTCCACAAGATTTTGGAGTGTGTCTGTGGGAATTTCTGCCCATTCATCCAGAAGAGCATTTGTACGGTCAGGCACTGATGTTGGACGAGAGGACCTGGCTCACAATCTCCGTTCTAGTTCATCCCAAAGATGTTCGATGGGGTTGAAGTCAGGGTGCTGTGCAGGCCAGTCAAGCTCTTCCACACCAAACTCACCCAACCATGTCTTAATGGACCTTGCTTTGTGCACTGAGGCACAGTTATGCTGGAACAGAAAAGGACCCTCCCCAAACTGTTCCCACAAAGTTGGAAGCATAAAAATGTCTTGGTATGCTGAAGCATTAAGATTTCCCTTCACTGGAACTAAGGGGCCTAGCCCAACCTCTGAAAAACAACCCCATACCATTATCCCTCCTCCACCAAACTTTACAGATGGCACAGCGCAGTCAGGTAGGTAAAGTTCTCTTGGCATCTGCCAAACCCAGACTCGTCCATCAGACTGCCAGACAAAGAAGCGTGATTTGTCACTCCACAGAACACGTTACCACTGCTCCACAGTAAAGTGGCAGTGTGCTTTACACCACTCCATCCAACGCTTGGCATTGTGCTTGGTGATGTAAGGCTTGCAATGCAGCTGCTCAGCCATAGAAACCCATCCTATGAAGCTCCCAGCGCACAGTTTTTGTGCTGATGTTAATGCCAGAGGAAGTTTGGAACTCTGCAGTTATTGAGTCAACAAGAGTGTTGGCGACTTTTACGCACTATGCACCTCAGCACTCGTTCACCCCACTGTGTGACTTAACGTGGTCTGACACCTCGTGGCTGAGTTGTTCCTAAACGCTTCCACTTTTCAATAATACCACTTACAGTTGACATGTGGAATATCTAACAGAAAAGAAATTTCACGAACTGTCTTATTGCAAAGGTGGCATCCCATGACAGTACCACGCTTGAATTCACTGAGCTCTTCAGAACGACCCATTCTTTCACAAACGTTTGTAAATGCAGACTGCATGGCTAGCTGCTGGGTTTGATACACCTGTGGCAATGGATCTGAATGAAACACCTGAATTCAATTATTAAGAGGTGTGTCCCAATACTTTTGTACATATAGTGTAATAATAATAATAACCAGATAATGTCACACAGTCGAACAATTAATTTAATTTACAATTAATGTATGTTGTAAATTAATTTATTAATGTCTGTGATGGACTAGCGACCTGCCCAGGATGTTTCCAATGAGCACTGGGATAGGCTCCAGCACCCCACCCTGCGCATCGAGATAAGCGGCTTGGGAAATGAATAATAATAATAATAATAATAACCAGAATAAGGGATAATACACTAATAAAAAGAAGATATCTAAGGGTCAGAGGACATCATACATGTAAAGGTACGGTGTGAGTTATACTACGAATAACACACTGCTTTCTACTACTACTGCTACTTTTGGCTGTTCCCGTTAGGGGTCGCCACAGTGGATCATCCGTTCCCATTTCTTCCTGTCCTCTGCATCTTCCTCTGTCATACCAGCCACCTGCATGTCCTCTCTCACCACATCCATAAACCTCCTCTTTGGCCTTCCTCTTTTCCTCTTCCCTGGCAGCTCCATATTCAGCATCCTTCTCCCAATATACTCAGCATCTCTCCTCCGCACATGTCCAAACCATCTCAATCTTGCCTCTCTTGCTTTGTCTCCAAACCGTCAAACCTGAGCTGTCCCTCTAATATACTCGTTCCTAATCCTGTCCTGGAATATTAGCATCTTCAACTCTGCCACCTCCAGCTCCGCCTCCTGTCTTTTTGTCAGTGCCACTGTCTCCAGACCATATAGCATAGCTGGTCTTAAAACCATCTCGTAAACCTTACCTATAAGTCTTGCTGGTACCCTTCTGTTGCAAATCACTCCTGATACACTTCTCCGCCCACTCCACGCTGCCTGCACTCTCTTCTTCACCTCTCTCCTGCACTCCCTGTTACTTTGGACAGTTGACCCCAAGTATTTAAACTCATATGCCTTTCGTCACCTCTACTCCTTGCATCCTCACCATTCCACTGTACTCCCTCTCATTCACATATAGGTATTCCATCTTGCTCCTGCTGACTTTTATTCCTCTTCTATCCAGTGCATACCTCCGCCTCTCCAGGCTCTCCTCCACCTGTAACCTACTCTCGCTACAGATCACAATGTCATTTGCAAGCATCATAGTCTACGGTGACTCTTGCCTGGTCTTATCCTTCAACCTGTCTATCACCATTACAAACAAGAAAGGGCTCAGAGACGATCCTTAATGTAATCCCACCTCCACCTTGAACCCATCTGTCTTTCCAACAGCACACCTCACCATTGTCACACTTCCCTCATACATATCCTGCACCACTCCTACATATTACTTCTCCGCAACTCCCGACTTCCTCATACAATACCACACCTCCTCTCTCGGCACCCTGTCATATGCTTTCTCTAAATCCACAAAGACACAATGTAATTCCTTCTGGCCTTCTTTATACTTCTCAATCAACATTCTCAAAGCAAACATCGCATCTGTGGTGCTCTTTCGTGGCATGAAACCATACTGCTGCTCGCTAATCGTCATCTCTCCTCTTAACCTAGCTTCTATTACTCTTTCCCAAATCTTCATGCTGTGGCTGATCAACTTGATACCACTGTAGTTGCTACAGTTCTGCACATCGCCCTTGTTCTTGAAAATCGGTATCAGTATGCTTCTTCTCCACTCCTCAGGCATCCTCTCACTTTCCAAGATTTTGTGAAACAATCTAGTTAAAAACTCCACTGCCATCTCTCCTAAACATCTCCATGCCTCCACAAGTATGTCATCTGGACCAACTGCCTTTCCACTATCCATCCTCTTCATAGCTGCCCTCACTTCCTCCTTGCTAATCCACTGCACTTCCCGATTCACTATCCCCACATCATCCAACCTTCTCTCTCTCATTTTCTTCATTCGTCAACCTCTCAAAGTACTCCTTCCACCTTCTCAACACACTCTCCTCACTTGTCAGCACATTTCCATCTCTTTCCTTGATCGCCCTTACCTGCTGCACATCCTTCGCAGCTCGGTCCCTCTGTCTAGCCAATGGGTACAAGTCCTTTTCTCCTTCCTTAGTGTCTAACCTGTCATACAACTCACCATACGCCTTTTCCTTTGCCTTTGCCACCTCTCTCTTCACTTTACTCTGTATCTCCTTGTACTCCTGTCTACTTTCTTCATCTCTGATTATCCCACTTCTTCTTTGTCAACCTCTTCCTCTGTATAATTTGCTGTACGTCCTCATTCCACCACCAAGTCTCTTTGTCTTCCTTCCTCTGTCCTGATGACACACCAAGTACCTTCCTAGCTGTCTCCCTCACTATTTCTGCAGTGCTTGCCCAGCCATCTGGCAACTCTTCACTACCACCCAGTGCTTGTCTTAATTCCTCGCTGAACTCCACACAACAGTGTTCCTTCTTCAACTTCCACCATTTGATCTTTGGCTCTGCCTTCACTCACTTCCTCTTCTTGGTCTCCAAAGTCATCCTACAGACCACCGTCCGATGCTGCCTAGCTATGTTCTCCCCTGTCACCACCTTGCAGTCTCCAATCCCTTTTAGATCGTGCCTTCTACATAAGATATAGTCCACCTGTGTGCACTTTCCTCCACTCTTGTACGTCACCCTCTGTTCCTCCCTCTTCTTGGAATAATTATTCACTACAGCCATTTCCACCCTTTTTGCAAAATCCACCACCATCTGTCCTTCCACATTTCTCTCCTTGACGCCATACCTACCCATCACCTCCTCATCACCTCTGTTCCCTTCACCAACGTGCCGATTGAAGTCCGCTCCAATCACCACTCTTTCCTCCTTGGGTACACTCTCCACCACGTCATCCAACTCACTCCAGAATTCTTCTTTCTCTTCCATCTCACACCCAACTTGCGGGGCATATGCGGTGATAACATTCATCAATACACCTTCGATTTCCAGCTTCACACTCATCATTCTGTCCGACACTGTCTTCACCTCCAGCACACTCTTGATATATACCTTCAGAATTACCCCTACCCCATTTCACACACTATACTTCCTACATATGGGTCAGGCATGGCTGCTGTCCTCCATAGATTTAAGTTCCACGTGTCCTTTTTTCCTGCATATTCATCGGATGATGCAACCAGATAAATTCCATCTGTACAGCTGGATTTTTCAATGGGCATGTAACGTATAATCTATATAATGCTTTTTTGCAAAATGGAAGACAACACATTTGTCTCAGGTTTGGGTAATTTTGTCTCTCTCACAGATGTGACATGTTCTCTGGAGGTGGCTTTCGTCCTGGACAGCTCAGAGAGTGCAAAAACATTCCTGTTTGAGAAGCAGAAGGCATTTGTGTTGCACTTCAGCACCCGCCTCTCCATGCTCCAGGTTGCTGGCTGGACAATGAAGGTTCGAATGGCCGCTCTTCAGTATAGTAGCTCTGTGTCCATAGAGCATAGATTCTCTGAATGGCAGGACCTGGATGTATTCCACAATAAAGTCAGTTCCATGATCTACATCGGCCATGGCACATACTCCACCTATGCCATCACCAATGCCACACAGCTGCTGGTGCAGGAAACCCCAGCGGATAGTGTCCGAATTGTGGTGCTTATGACCGATGGAGTTGATCATCCCCGTAACCCAGACATTATTTCAGCGGCAGCAGAAGCCAAGGGTTATGGAATCCATCTCTTTGCTATTGGGTTGTCAGACATCGCCGAGCAGAGTCAAAACAAAGCCAAGCTCCGGGCCATAGCCAGCACACCTGCTCAGCAGTTTGTCCAAAGTCTCGCAGATCCCAAGCTCGAGGAGAGACTACTCAAAGAAATGGTGAGTTTTGAAAAAACAGTCGCCTTCAATTAAGGTGTCCCTCTTTTTGATTGGGGACTTCATGAACAAAACTGATCAGAGAGGCTAGAATTACCATGCACAGTCCGGAGATGAGACATAGAGAATATAGGTAATCCAACAACTATGTGGCAATTGAACAGTAACTAAATTTGGTTATTCCTGATTTGCTTTGTTCTGCATCAACTGGATGTACAGTAATGTGAAGTACACACCTAGGTCACATAGGATTTTAAAAAATGTTTCTTAGCTATGGAGTGCCAGATATGTGGGGATTTTCACTTGTCCTTTCACATTGTGGAGTTTTCCACTTTGTCCTCAGTGAGGAGTTCAAAACTCATGTGGGATTCCCTTCATTTCTGGATATTAGAAATACTAAATGCCAGTGATAGGTCATGACCTGACTGGAGACAGACAAGAGTATGACTTGTTCTGCTTTCCGTGAATTCATGCCATTGCTCGATCACATTTATCATTCACAAGAAAGACGCTTTATGCATCATGCTAAATATGTGTAATCTAACACTGAAACCAGGATTTCATTGCAGTTCTTCTGCCAAGCAGACCTATCTGTATAGTGCTGAACCGTAACTACAGCATTGTTGACTGAAAAGGTTCTTGCTTGTGACTGACAAATCACAAAACGACTCTAAAACTGTCTGCTTGCTGTTCTGATTCCAGGGTGCTGTTACAATCGAAGTGGTAAGGACTTTATGGAAAATGTCATTGTAATTCAGAGGAGAAACAATATTCCATTATGAATCTTTACTGCATATTGGAAAGTGATTCCACTTTACAAAACACTGAATTTATAATTTTCACCCTATCAGTGTCCACAGGCCCAAGTGTGTTTGTGTGAAAGAGGAGAAAGGGGCACCCCTGGAGGTCCAGTGAGTACACTAAAACCCTAGTCAACAAGAAATTATCATCTACCAGGTGGGATACTACACAAGGACTGTGTATCCACATTGTAGGCCACCCTTTCTGAGCGTGTTGCGTTATTTTCGCTCATAGTTTGCCGGTTCCACAATGATTTCTGATATGTCAATTTGCCTGAGATCACAATCCAGTTTCTTAAATTACTCTATTTCTACATCTAGGGTATAAAAGGGGACCCAGGCTCCAGAGGGTCACCTGGTCCAAAAGGAGCAAGGGTATGTCTTATTGGAAAGTGATAAAAAATTAAGTCTGTTGGTATCGCTTTAGTCTCTGATCTTATTACAGCTTATGATGATTTGTATCTGATATTTTCAGGGAGAGCCTGGCCTTGATGGTCGACCCGGGAATGAAGGTTTGGAGGTACAGTGCCTCTTTTTGTGGATAACTAATAAAAAGTAACAAGATAATATGTTTATCAGATGAAATATCAATTGCTCAACATTGTTGAACCTTTTACAGGGCCGTCCAGGTTTTAAAGGCAATAAGGTGGGTGCACACTGCTTAGCTTTAGCAACTAGCCTATCACTTAAAGTATTTTTCTTTGGTTGGTTGGAAAATAAGTATTTGGCGTATGTTTTGCCTTTTAGGGAGAGAGAGGCGACTGTGGCACACCTGGAGATAAGGGTGACATTGTATGTTTGATTTCAATATATAATTTCACCTCAACACGACATCTATTGTTCTCCTAATAAATTGTAATGTCATCTCACAGGGCCCAGAGGGACAATCAGGGCTACGAGGGCCTAGAGGAGAGCAGGTAGGGCAGCACGTCGTCTGAGATTATTTATTTTAATAACCATTAACATAGGCAGTCCAAATGAAAGTTATGCCATTAGGGGAGCTACTGTACTGTGGAGTTTAACATCACTTGGTTGAATGGGGTTGAGGTTTTTTTTCTATTCCATTATTTATCTATATGTGTGTGTGCATGTACCCACTGATCAGCCAAAACATTAAAACCACTGACAGATAAGTGAATAACATTGATTATCTCATTACAATGGCATCTGTCAAGGGGTGGGATATATTAGGCAGCAAGTGAACATTCAGTTCTTGATGTGTTGGAAGCAGGAAAAGCAGGCAAGCGTTAAGGATCTGAACAAACTTTGACAAGGGCCAAATTGTGATGGCTAGATGACTGGGTCAGAGCATCTCCAAAACAGAAGGTCTTGTGGGGTGTTCCCGGTATATAGTGGTCAGTACCCACCAAAAGTGGTCCAAGAAAGGACAACTGGTGAACTGGCGACAGGGTGATGGGTGCCCAAGGCTCACTGATGCACATGGGTAGTGAAAGCTAGCCCGTCTGGTCTGACCCCACAGAAGAGCTACTGTAGCTCAAATTGCTGAAAAAGTTAATCGATAAGTCACGTGTCAGAACAAAATGCATCACAGCTTGCTGTGTATGGGGGTGCATAGCCACAGACTGGTCAGAGTCCCCATGATGACCCCTGTCCACTGCTGAAAGCACCTACAATGGGCAGAGGAGGATTATCAGAACTGGACTATAGAGCAATGGAAGGTGGTGGCCTGGTCTGATGAATCATGTTTTCTTTTACATCATGTGGCTGGCCGATTACATGTGCATCATTTACCTGGGGAAGAGATGGCACCAGGATGCACTATGGGAAGAAGGCCAGCTGGCGAAGGCAGTGTGGTGCTCTGGGCAATGTTCCTTCTCGGCTAGGGGAGGGGGAACTGGGGAGAATAGCGTGATCCTCCCACATGCTATGTCCTCCCGGTGAAACTCCTCACTGTCAGGTGAAAAGAAGTGGCTGGCGACTCCACATGTATCGGAGGAGGCATGTGGTAGTCTGCAGCCCTCCCCGGATCAGCAGAGCGGGTGGAGCAGCAACCAGGATGGCTCGGAAGAGTGGGGTAATTGGCCAAGTACAATTGGGAAGAAAAAAAGGGGGGGGGTGTTCCTTCTGGGAAACCTTGGGTCCTGGCATTCATGTGGATGTTACTTTGACACGTACCACCTACCTATACATTGTTGCAGACAAAGTACACCCCTTCATAGCAATGGTATTCCCTGATGGCAGTGGCCTCTTACAGCAGGATAATGCACCCTGCCACACTGCACACGTCTTTCAGGAATGGTTTGAGGAACATAGCAGAGTTCAAGGTGTTGCCTTGGTCTCCAAATTCCACAGATCTCAGTCCGATTTAGCATCTGTGGGATGTGCTGGAAAAACAAGTCCAAACCACGGAGGCCCCACCTTGCAACTTACAGGACTTAAAGGATCTGCTGCTAATGTCTTAGTGCCAGATACCACACGACACCTTCAGAGGTCTTGTGGAGTCCATGCCTGGATGGGTCAGAGCTGTTTTGGTGGCACGAGGGGGACCTACACAATGTTAGGGCGATTTTAATGCTTTGGCTGATCGGTATATATAATTTTTTTTTATAGTTTATGCTTCGTAAGGCCTTCAAACCATACATTACATTATACAGTCGCACACTGCATGTACATACAAGTATACAGACGAGGGATACATAATGTAGATATTCAACTGATTCCAGTACATTCATTCTCAAATACTGAAAATGGAAGTGAAATTGGTCTCTTTTCCCATCCCTGCACTTATGGAATGTGAAGATTGGATTAAGGCTAATCCCAATACTAACATGACTATCCGAAGCAGTGAATCCAGGCTTGCAGGATATTTTTCTTTTACAGGAGTGGACTTTGTGTAGTGGGATTAGTGCAGGGACACGGCTCCCTAGTACCACTCTTCCTCCTGTGTTACTGGCACCGTGTCAGAATAGCCTTGTTATTGTGAGCTGGGCCTGAGAATTGAAGGACATCAAAACCCCGAATGTCTTTTTCTTAATCCTACTGTACATTTGTATTAATCGGGGTAGGGTTAGTTGTGGCCCTAATATTGGTCTCATAGCATAAAAACGTCGGTGTTGATCATCATAGCTACAGCATTAAAATTCCCTCCAGATTTCTTTTTCGTAGTAGGATAAGAAAATGTGTTTGAAATCTCCACATTTTGTTGTAAGGCATTTTTAGGCGTTGCATATGAGCCTGCAATTTTATTTCGCAGGGTACCAAAGGACCACCAGGAGACTTTGGACCTGAAGGCCCAACAGGACCTAAAGTAAGTTTGCATCATGCAGAAGAACATCACGAGGTTAAATCTACAAATATCGCTGAACAAGAAAGGATCCGTTCAGTAAAAAGCCTTGTCATTTTGCCATATGAAGCCTTGAGTTCCCCCATGATCCTTTAGGAATGACTATACTTTCTTTTAATTATATACTGTTATTTTGTGAGAAAATTTATTTTTTTCTGTGGTTGAACTCTCATTTTGGAATGAAGCGATTTGCCATTAAGACTCATTTGTAATGGCAATCCCATGAATCACAAACACTTTCCCACATGTTCAATAATACATTGCTGTTGTTGCATTGTAGTTTAGATGGAAAAAGCAATAAAAGATGACACTTACAGTATGCATCCAGGGCCATTAGAAGGCTGATCTCTCCATCAATATAAAAATGTCTACAGCTTTTAAATGAGGAAGTCTTTTATTCTTTTGGAAAGAGGAGTGATTTAAAGTATCCTCAGCAAGAGTTCAGACAAAATCAAGAGTGGATTTCCTAAAATGCCATCAGTGGTTATAAGCAAGATGCCTTGGTAAATGAATGATGATATTATAGAATTAAATCTAATAGAATTTACATCTCTTATAGTTGGGAGAAAAAACTTTTTGAAAACATAGGAATAGATATAGCATTTATGAAACTTTGAATGGAGTTCAACATTCTGTTGTTGCCCCAAGCTTGTGTCAAGGAGCCATGATGCCCATCGTCATTTGTGGCGTTTGTGATTAAACTGAAATCGAATGGCTGAATAGTTTCCATGGGTGGCACCTTATATCAAGACTAGCTTCAAGACAAAAAAGTTTTCACTTGCTGTTTTTTTGCTTGGTGACCAGTTCATTTCTCTTGTCCTTAACGACTCTGGGTTATTCGTCATACTTCTTTATGGTCTAGATAGGCCGGCTTATTGATGGGTCCTTTTTGAAAAGGAAGCATGTTATGGGTGGTGATGTAACAGGTATTTTGCATTTGTTGTGTTGTGTATCAAAACCCCCTCATACTACTTTGCCAAGTCCTCTAAAATTGTGTCATGCTGTAGTGTTCACGCATTTCCACATGGTAGCCTAACCAGGGAGTGCTGTCGCAGCAAATATCAGGTGTGCAATTACATGAAACGTTACACATGGAGTGCAGAATATAAAAATAGCAAGGTGATAAGACACAGCCTTGAGTAAAGCCAGTATTATATTATTTGAGTCTCAAACAGTTAGCGTTTCCTCTGTGCAAATGAAAAAATGTCCTTGCACGTATAACTTTAAATTGATGTGTACATCACAGGGAGACAGAGGACCCACCGGTGCTCCTGGAATAGCCGGGGACATTGGCATCGGATTTCCAGGATCCAAGGTATAGTACTGATATTAACACATTTATATCCTCTACAGTAGTATAATAGCCAGGGGAAAGAAGGTTAAACTGATTTACGAGTTAATTTTAAGAGAAATTGCTGTCTCAAAGTCTCTCTAGCGACAGGCATGGGAGTCCATGAATACTGGGACGGCATCCAGCGCTTAACCTGTGCCCCCGTCCGTAGGGTTTAGTGGTTGTGTCGGGCAGGGCATCGGACGAAAAAAACAAAAATCCAAATCAATATGCGGATTGACAAGACCATACCGGATTGGTCGATGCTCCATTCGGGATCGGCCAAGGCCCGGGTTAACAACGGCCGCCACTGGTGTTGTGCCCTCACAGGGTACTGATTGAAACTGGAAGAAGAAGTTGTCACAGAGTGTCACAAGAAACACCACAGATGATACAGAAGAGTAACAGGTCGTGACAAACTTTTGTCTGCAGTAGGGCTGCACGTTAAATGGTTTCAGCTTCGCAACGCGCACTTGCGCAATAGTCACATCGCAGAATGTGCCATGCGACGTAAGGCAAATTAACTCAAACACCTCATGCTACAACTTTTTGCTGCTTGATGTAAAAGGAAAACGCGCACGGTTCTTTTTCCATGATTAATCTGCAAGACAAGTCTGTCTGAAATCACACGATTCACTCCAATTCAACGCTCAGAACCTCGTCATTTCTCGCTCCGTTCGGCTAGTAATGCGCGGGTCAGCCATATCCGCCAGCACCGCGGTTAATCCGTGGATCGGGCGAGCCTAGTGTAAACTAGTAATAAGGCACGTTAGCCCCTACCTAACGGGTCTGACCCTTTAGCCGAGCGGTTAGTGATGTCGCCTTGTGGTGCAGTATACTCCGTATCGAATCCCGCACCGGGCAAGAAAATAACCGGTTACACTAGTCATAAAAATTAACATTCTGAGTGACAGCGGGTGGGTGAAATAATACATCATTAATGAGCAAAATATTATGTAACCTACAAAAAGACTCACTGGCCGATCGCCAGGGGGTCGGCCCCGTTTAGTCGAGCGGTTAGCGATGTCGCCTTGTGGTGCAGTACACCTGAGATCGAATCCCGGTGCGTGCTCTACAACCCGGATCGAATCCCGGTAAAGCGGCGGCGCCTTGCGGTGCAGTACACCCGGTCGAATCCCGCAGCGGGCGCGAAAAAACCGCTCGGTTACAATTACATTCTCTAAAATGTGAACATATTTTAAGCTTAGTTTTTCGTCAGGCACAAATTAGCAGACTACTCTCATTGCGCTGATTACGGCGTCCATTTCTCTTAAGCAGTAATGGAGGCAAAAAAGATACGAAAGAAAATTTAAAAAAAAATCAAAAAGGGCAGAAAAGTTCCGTGTGGCAGCGATTTAGTGAAACACGTATCCACGATGAGCCATTTGCTGGGTGCAACAGCTGCGAAGGGCTGTATGATGACAGCCACAAAACCGGTACCTCAAACGTAATATTGTAGCAACCCTGTACTGTTGGGCGTGCTGATCAGAGTAAGTCGATCATCCCCTTGCTCTCTGGGAATGCATGCTATGTCGGTCAGTGTGCGTCAGCCTGTGGTTGGTAGAGCAGAGGGTAGGCGGGCTGGCCAAGGCCCACTAGTTACTTGTTTTTCGGGGTTTTTTTTTCATGATTGGGTTGCTGAGTTAATGGCGGTCCGAACGGCATGGTTGTGGACAACATCTCGGCTGTTGTTCTTTATTCTCGACGTGATTTATGCAAGCGTGATTTTTATTGCAGTGCACGCTACAATATTGTAGCAAATTCGGGGGGCAGTCCGGGAACCGCCACAACCTGGACGCGAACCCGTGGCTCCCACACCGCAAGCGACAACATTGACCAGTCGACTAAAGGGTCCGACCCGTTAGTCAAGGACCAACGTGTCTACTTATCCATGCACGTTACACTACCCCCCTCCTTCGGGAAGCGCGTCCCCGCGCTTAAGCATATCAGCTCCCTCACGCCTCTGGGCGCACGCGCTTCCGATGACCTCATGGTCTCACCATCCCACTTCTGACACCAATGTAGCGAATTCGGGGGGCAGTCTGGGTACCGCCACAGCCGGGACGCGAACCCATGGCTCCCACACCGCCAGCGACAACGTTAACCAGTCGACTAAAGGGTCCGACCCGTTAGTCAAAGACCAACGTGTCTACTTATCCATGCACGTTACACTGTTACCATATCCCACTGAAAAATAACGGTAATGTGTGAAAATAATTCGTTCGTGTGGGTGACGGGTGGATGATTTATGTGGTTTTGACATGGGAAGCGACACCCGTTCCCACGGTCACCTCATCGCGCGTCAAACGGTCTGTCTTTCACATTAGAGGCGAGACGAAAAGCGGGGGGATGGCCTCCTGTCTGAAAATGCCATTATGGGTACATGCGGATTCGGATGACGTCAAAGCCGATCTGCGCATGACTATCCTCGGCCGTCGTCTGTCTCGACTCCATCTCTTCCCCTACAAATGGCGAAAAAAGGCATCGCTTACTTTTCACAATTTCCCCAACAACTCTCCTACAAAATCACCCCAGCCATTCTAGCATGACTAATGCTTTACAAATAAAGCTAGACATGTCATCTGGTGAAAATATTTTTTCATATCACAATAGATATCGCTGAGCAAAGAATACCATAATGTGACTTTTTCCAGTATTGTGCAGCCCTAGTCTACAGAGTAAATTAATTATTTGTTATCCAATCATTTCAACACATTTCAGATGCTTATGTGTGATATCTCATCATTACAGGGAGAAAAAGGTATTCAGGGAAAGCCAGGTCCTGCAGGTCCATTTGGAATAGGAGAGCCTGGATTGTCTGTAAGTATGGTCAGATAAAATACATGACTGGAGACGTTGCAGTAGCTAGGGCACCTAATTTTAGGTCTGTCCCATGCACAGCAGCGGGATGAGAAATTCATTGTACATGTAAGAATTTATATTTACAAGACAAAAGTATGAATAAAAACTTTTTGCTTTGGCCAGCATGTGACACCCAAATGATGGCTGCTTGTTGCTGCATTGACAGTAATGATGAACATTTGTGTATCAGAATAGTACAGTGTAGTATGTTGTTTTACTTTCGAGTCTTGTGCACCACATGTCATTACCAGACATCAGATTAGCCTAGGTGTGCTTCTTCCCAAAACAACATGAAGAAAACCTAAAGGTTCTTTATGGGCAAAGTGGCATGACTGTTATTGCAGAGATGGGCAAAGATAGATTAAAATATATCTTGTTACAAAATAAAAAATACCCCTCAAATAAATGTAGCAAAATAAAATACAAAATATTGGTGCCAGAAAATGTATCAAGATAAAATACATGTGTTTTGTATTTTCAAAATACATTTGTAACATTGGGCATTTTGAAGTACAAAATGCCAGAACACTCGGATTTTCATAATGTACACAAAGCTCTGGTGAGAGTTTGAACTGTACAGGAAGGAAAAGCAGTAAGTATGAACACGAGAACACTCGCACCATTTTCACGGAGTATATCCCCAAAATGCCAGACAAATTTCACTTTACTGTTCAACTTTTCTTCTGGGACTTGAAATGGAGAAATTACTAGAAATAACAAGAAGCTGTGTTTGAATACTTGGATTAAATGCTTCAACTAAGTTTTTTTTTTTTTGCCAACTGCCTGCTTCATTTTTAGTCTTATGTCATTTAACAATCAAACATGCACAGTATTCTTTTTACCAGTGGGTAAAAAGAATATGCACAAATCAAACCGTAGAGAGAATACTCATCTATGCCCTTTGTATAACAAGGTACTGTATCTAAGCAAAACTGTATTATTGGAGATTCAAACGGTGGCGACAGGCATGGGTGCAAGTCCATGAATATTGGGATGGCATCCAGCACTTTACCTGTTCCCCTGGCCATAGGGTTAGTGGTTGTGTCAGGAAGGGCATCCAATGTAAAATTTTGCCAAATCACTATGCGGATTGACAAGACCACACCAGATTGGTTGAGGCTCCATACCGGATCGGCCAAGGCCCAGGTAAACAACGGCTGCCATTGGTGCTCACAGAGTACTGGTGGAAACTGTAAAATCCACTGTGGCAACCCCTGAGAAACGGGGAACAAGCTGAAAGAAGAAGATCGGAGATTCAAACAGTGTCCTGCTTCAACCTCAGTAGCTGGTTGAAAAGCTCTGAGACACCTTTACTGCTCCTTAGAATAAATTGCAGCTCATTCATGTCACTACAATAAGCTAAATGTATCTACACAAAATTCAGGAACTTTCCTTTGCTTGAATGACTGCTGCATAATTTATTTTTATCGCATACTGTACATGTAGTTTATGCTGCTCACCCAACCCTGCACTGATCAGCAAACCTATGTCTGCCCTGATAGCAGCCACACTGCTGCTCCCTCACTCTTGCTCGCCCACTCACTCACATCACTAGTATACTGTTAGCCAGTTAGCCTGCACACTGCAGCTAAAACACTAGTGGTACCTAAAACTGTCAAGACTGCCCAAATGGCGAAGTCCTTGCTCTTCAACACAATTGCTAACAAAACTTTCTGTCCTTAACTTGCAAGTTACAGTTATCAGCACAAGTTTGTTTACACTATCTTACACTCCCAGACAGCTGAGCTGCCGCTGCTGCCAGTCAAACACACATCCCTAGCTAGGGGGCAGCCCTATATTTCCTCAGCCCTGTGGGTTAGCTATCAAATATGTTAGCTATCAAATATGTTAGCTATTGGTTAAGGTAAGTGTTGGGTTAGGGTAAGGTGGAGGTTGAGGTTAAGTCAGGTTCAGTTAAGTTTAGGTAAGTTCAGTGAAATAGGGTTGAAGGAACATAGGGTTGAGGGAACATCATCATCAGCGGTCACTCGGGGTCGAGTATGACTGTCCTCCTTCTAGATCCTTGATGGTATCCTTGCAGGAGGACACCTGTGCATGACAGCTTTTTACGTGGAGAGGCTGATGAGCCTGCAGCCACCACATGGTCCTTGGCAGGGAGTCCAGAGTCCAATGGCATGGAGAGCCAAAACGATTGGGGACCACCCTCTTTTACAGCCTTCATCCGCCTTCACTGGCATTGTCTTCCACCAGTTCTGCCGTTGAGGTCTTTGTTGGATAGCACTTTGTCTGGAACCACCCCCTTGACCTATCTGCCTCAGGTGATCCTGCCAGGAGCCAAGCTTCAGGCGGCATAGCTCTTGGGATCATTAGTACATGCAAGCTTCTCCACCATGACAAGGTGGCAATCCAGGAGAAGGCGGGAACAGACATGCTCCCGCTAGCTAGCTAGCTAGCTTGCTGGCTCATGCCCTTCTTTACCCACTGGGCCACATGTAATGATTGTTTTTATCTTTAGCCTTTATTCAATCTGTTCAACATGTGTACATTCTAAAAGGATTGTATTTTATATAGTTATTGGCATTCAGATAAAATGATTACCTTGACAGACAGTCCGCTGCACTGGTTGAGGCTGGATTCAGGGAGCATGTGCCGGCTTTCATGTGCTTGGGGGGCGGGGGGCGGGGTGAACTTCACAGAAGATGACCTTGATTCTGGAAACACTGTGAGTAGCGTGAGCTTACAAAACCACTGTGAGTGTGTCTAAGTGTATTGTTCTTCATTTTAAGATTTTTAAGTTTATTTACATGAATTTTTTCCATGTTTTATGAATCATGGAGGAAGTATTTTGAGAATTTCGAAAATACAAAATTACTCCATTCTAAAGTATCGTGTTACAAAGTACATTAGATTTTTTTCAGCCTTGTCAAATACCACTTACAAAATACTCAAAAGTAATTGATGTACACTACCGTTCAAAAGTTTGGGATCACCCAAACAATTTTGTGTTTTCCATGAAAAGTCACACTTATTCACCACCATACGTTGTGAAATGAATAGAAAATAGAGTCAAGACATTGACAAGGTTAGAAATAATGATTTGTATTTGAAATAAGATTTTTTTTACATCAAACTTTGCTTTCGTCAAAGAATCCTCCATTTGCAGCAATTACAGCATTGCAGACCTTTGGCATTCTAGCTGTTAATTTGTTGAGGTAATCTGGAGAAATTGCACCCCACGCTTCCAGAAGCAGCTCCCACAAGTTAGATTGGTTGGATGGGCACTTCTTTGAGCAGATTGAGTTTCTGGAGCATCACATTTGTGGGGTCAATTAAACGCTCAAAATGGCCAGAAAAAGAGAACTTTCATCTGAAACTCGACAGTCTATTCTTGTTCTTAGAAATGAAGGCTATTCCATGCGAGAAATTGCTAAGAAATTGAAGATTTCCTACACCGGTGTGTACTACTCCCTTCAGAGGACAGCACAAACAGGCTCTAACCAGAGTAGAAAAAGAAGTGGGAGGCCGCGTTGCACAACTGAGCAAGAAGATAAGTACATTAGAGTCTCTAGTTTGAGAAACAGACGCCTCACAGGTCCCCAACTGGCATCTTCATTAAATAGTACCTGTTAGAGCCTGTTTGTGCTGTCCTCTGAAGGGAGTAGTACACACCGGTGTAGGAAATCTTCAATTTCTTAGCAATTTCTCGCATGGAATAGCCTTCATTTCTAAGAACAAGAATAGACTGTCGAGTTTCAGATGAAAGTTCTCTTTTTCTGGCCATTTTGAGCGTTTAATTGACCCCACAAATGTGATGCTCCAGAAACTCAATCTGCTCAAAGAAGTGCCCATCCAACCAATCCAACTTGTGGGAGCTGCTTCTGGAAGCGTGGGGTGCAATTTCTCCAGATTACCTCAACAAATTAACAGCTAGAATGCCAAAGGTCTGCAATGCTGTAATTGCTGCAAATGGAGGATTCTTTGACGAAAGCAAAGTTTGATGTAAAAAAAATCTTATTTCAAATACAAATCATTATTTCTAACCTTGTCAATGTCTTGACTCTATTTTCTATTCATTTCACAACATATGGTGGTGAATAAGTGTGACTTTTCATGGAAAACACGAAATTGTTTGGGTGATCCCAAACTTTTGAACGGTAGTGTACATATTTCAAAATACAAGTTACAGAAATACTGCCCATCTCTGTTTTATTGGCAGTGGCTCAGGAGGTAGAGCAGGTGTCCTGGTAACAGGAGGGTTGCCGGTTTGATCTTTTGCTACTTCTTGCAAAAATGTTGAGGTGTCCCTGAGCAAGACACCTAACCCCTAACTGCTCCTGATAAGCTGGTTGTTACCTTGCGTGGTTGACACCGTGATCGGTGTATGAGTGTGCGTGTGTGGGTGAATGTGAGGCATTAACTTATTATTAAGCACTTTGAGTGGCTGTTGCAGCTAGAAAAGTGCTATGTAAAATGCAGTCCATTTTCCATTCATTGTAGGGTCCTTCAGGTCCACCTGGAGCACAGGGGAGTCCTGGACCATCTGGAGAAGGGCCTCCAGGGCCAAAGGTGAGAAAAAACTATGGTTACATCTCAGCATACAGCAATAGTCTGAACATTAGAGGAGGGCTGGTTTGGTCCACATTTATTTTGACAGTGAAATGTTAAGCTAAGTGCAACTGGCATTACATCAACAATGACAATATCACTGCTGGTGCAATGAGCAATGAATTAACCTCAGAACATTTTTTCAAGCTTATTCTTACGGCAATTTTGCCATAAGAATGAACTAGTTGAAATGAAGAATGAACTTAAGAATGATAACATAAGAAAAGACTCGATAGATGGGAGATATAGGGGGGAAACAGAAGCAAAAACATGCAGCTGGACTCAGATCCAGGATGCTGCAATCAAGTCTGAGACTATATGGTACTTGCTTGTTCAGTTGAGCCTCCAGGACACTCCTAACCCCATCATGCAGGGTGGCAAAGATGAGTAATCCTCATTTTTATCTTTGTTGCCCAACCTTTTTTCCCCCCCACTGTGATGGAGAAAAAAAACAAAAAGGTGTTTATAAATCTGATGACATTGAGAATGCTTCAGAGATAAGGAATACAACAGCAGATTCTTTTAGCAACGAACATCTGTTTAGGTTTAAGATATTAAATGTAATGCTGCGGTGTAGGCAGAAATCAGTATGGGTGGACACAGAGAAAATCAGGTTGGCCTAGCCCGTCCAAGACCAATCATATTTAATAGGTTCTGAAATGAACAAGTTAACCAAAATAAGCCATTACAATTATACTTGCCTGAATGCACCACAGTTTAATCATTCATTCATTCATTCATCTTCAGCCGCTTCTCCGGGGTAGGGTTGTGGTGGCAGCAAGCTAAGTAGGGCACTCTAGATGTCCTTCTCCTCAGCAGTACCCTCCAGCTCCTCCTGGGGGGTCCCAAGGTGTTCCCAGGCCAAATTGGACATGTAGTCCTTTCAGCAAGTTCTGGGTCTACTCCGGGGTGTTCTCCCAGTTGGCCGTGCCTGGTAAACCTCCAAAGGAAGGCGCCCAGGAGGCATCCTAATCAGATGCCCGAACCACCTCAACTAACTCCATTTGATGCGAAGGAGCAGCGGCTCTACTCCGAGCTCCCTCCAGATGTCCAAGCTCCTCACTCTATCTCTAAGGCTGAACCCTGACACCCTACGGAGGAAACTCATTTCAGCCGCTTGTATCCACGATCTCACCCTTTCAGTCACTACCCAAAGCTCATGACCATAGGTGAGGGCTGGAACGAAGATTGACTGGTAAAGTGAGAGCTTTGCCTTCCGGCTCAGCTTCCTCTTCACCACAATGGTCCGGTACAACGTCCTCATTACTGCTGATGCTGCACCAATCCGCCTGTCACTTTCCCACTCCATCCTACCCTCACTCGTAAACAAGACCCTGAGATTCTTGAACTCCTTCACTTGAGGCAACAACTCATCCCCAACCCGGTGGGAGCAATCCACCATTTTCCGGTAGAGAACCATGGCCTCAGACTTGGAGGTGCTGACAAGGCTTATACATCATCAGAGGTAATGTTACAGGCACCAAGATGAACGTTAACAGCATCGCATAGCCTGGCACGGCGGTCACATATTCACACACACTCAGCTGACAGACGCAACAGCATTATTAATCAAGCGTATGGATAGAGGTACACACAGGGCTGCTGACACCGGGGGAACACCTGGTCGGTTGTTCTGGACTCTGGGTCAAGGAAGGGTCCAAGTCTGGTGGCTCCCACTGCTGCTGGTGCTTTGTCAGCCCTCGGAGTGTTCGACTGTTTATAGGTACAATGATAAACCTTAATACCAGAGAGAGATGACTCGACACAACTGTTCACATTAATGATCATAGCCCGTCTTCTTTATTTGTCCCCTGCTCAACTGTGAACAACACAAAGGTTGCTACCTTTGTACATGAGCTAATACTACATCCCCCTTTCTGAGATAAATAATTTTCCCTGGAATGTAGTAAAAAAAACTCAATATCTGTTTCCTTTGTATAAAGTTATTTCCAGTTATAAAAACACATAACAGTAACAGGAAGTTATCGTTTCTTAAATTTCTTTTCATCCACGTACTTTAAAAAAAAATTAAGGGTGGGGTAGACTGCCCAAGCCCTTCTACTGAGTATGGGGATTATTCTGCCTCATTGCTCACTCAGTATTTTTTTTCCAAGGGTACCTTTACCTACGTGTGCACACAAAGTCCTTTAGGTACCTTGGAGGCCCTCTCACTCTGGATGGGTATCGGCTGTCAGTCACTGAGCTCTGCTGCTGATGTTGATTGTGAGCCTCCCTTGTGACGTGTTCTCACTGTATCCGTTTCATGGTTTACCTCTGGTAATGTATCAGGTAAGTTGGTTGCAATATCAGGAGCCACCACAGTTGGAGAGAAGTGAAACCTGTTTCTTCGTAGGGTGCCCCCGGGTGTCTCCATGAAGTAAGACCTAGGTGTGCCTGGCCTGCTATAGACACCACTGTGCTTCGCTCCTTAGTGTCTCTGATCCACACGTTCACCCGGTTGCATGGGGGGCATGTGATGCGGTTCTGCGTCTTCAATTGTAGTTATATTGCCGTTTGTGTCTGTATACTTGTTCTGTTTTTTTCAGTTTCTCCGTGTCTGCACATCTCGGTTTGAGTTGAGTTGGGATAACAGGAACAATAGTTCTAATTTTTGTTCCCATGAGAAGTTCAGTGGGACTGTATCCATTTGCCAGTGCAGTATCACGGTAGGCCATGAGAGCGAGGTAGGGATCGCTTGACTTTTTGAGCAATTTTTGATTGTTCTCACTGCTCGCTCTGCCTCCCCATGGCTCTGCGGAAAGTGAGGATTGGACATCACATGGCAGAAGCACCAGTCCTGCGCAAACTTGTAGGAACACTGATGCAAACTGTGGACCATTGTCCAAGTACACCTCATCTGTAATTCCATGGCGAGGACATACAGACTTGAAGTGCTGCATCACTGCCTCTGATGTCAGTTTGTCAACTTCAAAGTATCTGGAAAAATACTCAACAATGACTAGGTAGTGTAGGTTGTTGTTTTGGAACAGATCTGCTCCGACAGTGGACCATGGTCTCACTGGAAATTCTGTAAACAGCATCGGTTCTCTGAAGTTTACTCTCTCATGCGCATGTGTCACTGTTCTGCATTACATTTTGCAATTCCTTGCTTAGGCTCAGCCACCACACCGACTGTTCAGCTCTCTCCCTGCATTTCATTATCCCGAGATCCCCTTCGTGCAGCTTGTTCAGCATGTCTGCTCGGAGTGATGCTGGAATGACTATTCTCACCCCTTTGAGCAGCAGAAAATTTTGCACAATGAACTCTCCTGAGAATGGTAGATAGGGCTGAATCACATGTTCAACAGAGAACTTATCTGGCCATCCTTCCACACAGTACCTCTTAAACTGGCGTAATGTGGGGTCTTTGTCTTGGTGTGTTTGGATCTCTCTGAGCCTTTTCTTTGTAGCTGACAGACTTTCCATTATGGAGTCGACATACAGGTTTATTTCTTCCTCCTGTAGTCCATATGCTGTGCTTCTTACAGGAGCTCTGGAGAGCATGTCTGCTGTCACAATGTTCTTACCGTCCACATGTGATATTGTGTAGGAGAACCTCATCAGTCTCATCCTGAGACATTGTATGTGCGGTGGGAGTTCGTCTAGGGTCCTTGAGCCTAGCAGAGGGACCAGAGGTTTGTGGTCTGTCTCAATGTGGAAGTTTTTCCCTATTGAGAAACTCTGCAAACTTCTTGCAGGCCCATGTGGAGGCCAGTGCCTCCTTTTCTATTTTGAACATACCTCTGCTCAGTGTTGGTGAGGGCTCGTGAAGCATACACCACCGGTTTCCATACTTGTTCTGATTGCCTCTGGAGAAGGACAGCACCCAGCCCATATGACGAGGCATTGGCAGAGACACGTGTCTGCATTTAGGTCATATAGGGCCAATCCAGGGGGTTTTGTCAGTTCCTTTTTAATTTTATCGAAGGCTTCCTGCTGTGGGGACCCCCATTCCCACGTTTGATTTCTTCAGCACATCTCTCAGTGGACGGGTCTTCTCAGCCAGATGAGGCAGAAACTTGCAAATATGATTTATCAACCCCAGCAGTCCTCTCACTTCTCTGACATTAGTTGGTTCTTTCATGGCTTTCACCGTGTTCACACCCCTGACACCTCGATGACCTGTCTCAGGAACTTGAGTTTGTTCTTGGAGAACTCACATTTCTCAATGAGCGTGACCCCAGCCTCCTGGAGTCACGTCAGCGTCGCACACAATCTCTTGTCATGCTGCTGTTGTGTGGCTCCCCAGATGAGCACATCATCCATCTGGCACAAAACACCTTCCCAGACCCTCAAGGATTTGTGTCGTGTGCTTCTGGAAGTGCTCTTGTGCAGAAGAAATTCCAAAGCACAAGCGGTTATAGCAGCAGTGGCTAACCATGTGCCATGGAGAGGAGCCATGTGTATGCAGGTTTTCATTCCAACCCAACTCCAGACCAGGTGATTTCCCTGATACATTCTTCCTCTTTGGTTGAAGGGTTACTAATCAGTGAAATCACCTGGTGTGGAGTCCGGCTGGAATGAAAACCTGCATACACATGGTTCTCCATGGCACATGGTTAGCCACCCCTGGGTTATAGCAATACCATCCAAACGGTGTTATGAAGGTGGCTAATAGTGAGGACTCCTTGGAAAGTGGAATCTGCCAGAAACCTGAATTTGCATCCAGCTTAGAAAACACTCTGGCTCTGGCAAGCTGTCCCAGTGTGTGTTCTACTGAGGGAAGTGGATGCCTCTCCCTCATGCCAGATTTGTTAAATTCTGTGAGGTCTGTGCAGATTCTCACCCTTTCTGTTCGCTTGGGAACCCACCACCATTGGCGCACACCATTCAGTTGGCTGTTCCACCTTTGAAATGACTCCGTTTCATCATGCGATTCAGTTCGTCCTTTACTTTGGGTAAGAGGGGGAGGGAGATGTGTCTAGGAGTGGAAAGAGAAAAAGGCTTAGCCCCTGGCTTCAGTACAATGTTGTACTCTCTCTGCATCTTCCCCAGACCATTGAAGAGATTTGGGAATTCTTGTTTTACAGCCTCTTTTGAGTCTTGGCTAACGGCATCCAGCCTGGCCACCAACTGCAGTGTTGTGGCAGCCGACCGGCCTAGCAATGGTATGGCTAGATCTTCCATGATGTAAACATCCTGTTTTGTGTGCTTTTCACCTTTCTTGAATGTGGTTATGAATTTTCACATCACATTCAGCAGCCTTCCTCCTGGCCCCTTTAAGGGCTTCGTTGATCTCCCCAGTCTCTGGCACTGCCATTACATCCACACCTGTGTCTATCTTCCACACAATGTTGCAATGGTCCATTTCTACTTTCGTCATACATGGACCTTCATTTGAATTGACAGTCAGTGAACCAAAGAATGCAATCTCATCATCCACACTATCAGTCAGTGTGGCTATGTGCACATCAGTGACCTTTTTAGCTCTGCACACTCTGGCATAATGTCCCGGTTTCTTACAGTGGTTACACAGTGCTTCCTTAGCTGGACATTGCTGCAGGCTGTGGCCTTTCATGTTACCACACCTTTTGCATTGTGTCTGCTTGAAAGTATTTTTCTGGGCTATTCTCTTAACTGACTGGGATGCCTGTGGCTTGGCTTGTGTGTATTTAGCTCTGCCCCACTGCTGAGCATGCATACTGTCAAGCTGTGTGTTTGTAATGTCTCCTTTTAAGTTTCTCTCGAGTATTCCTTGGTGTTTTTTTTTTTAACCTGCTCACTCTGTCGAGCTCTGGTAACGGCTTTTTCAAGCGTTGGTTCGGGGTCCATTTGTAATAGTTCAGACAGTTCTGTGTCTCTCAGCCCAACCACGAGTCTGTCTCTCACCATTTCATCGTGCAGTGCGCCGTATCCGCAATGCTCGGCCAAGCAATGCAGTGCTAAGTAATAAAACAATCTGCCGACTCTCCCGGCTCCTGCTGCCGCTGATTAAACTTGGCCCTCTCGAAGATAACGTTTCTGCGCGCTATGAAGTGTGCATCCAACCCGTCTTTGACCGTGTCATACTGACTCGCTTCAGCGGGGCTCAAATGCAGAGAAGTCAGAATATCCCCCGCTTCTTCCCCCATAGCGTAGATCGGTGCATTCACTTGGTTTTTGTCTGCTTGCGTTTCTAATCCTGACGCAGTTCGAATCCGTTCGAATCGTTGGATCCATTTCATTCAGTCTTCAGCTTTCAATGTGAATTTCTTTAGCGGGGGAACTTGAAGCCGACTCCTATTTTCACGCCTTTGCGTTAGCTACCCTTGCTAAACTCCCAGCAGCTTACAGAAAACATGGTTGTTTCTCGCGGACTCTGGCGAAACTGCGCCCCAAAGTATATATTTACATAGAGTATTCCTATACTTCTGACACCATGTTCAATTGTTTACAGGTACAACGATAACCCTTCATACCGGAGAGAGGCGTCTCGACACAACTGTTTGAATTAACATAGCCTGTCTTCTTTATTTGTCCCCCCTCCCCCTAAACCGTGAACACGACACGACGAAGCTCCGCCGTTACTAGCTGAGGCTAACTGAGAAGCTAACTGACTCTCCGAACCTTTCTTTTCGGTAATTTAAACGTCTTTCTTTTGCGGGACGTTGGCACAAGCATCCCACCGCTGCCACCAATGTAACCGAGGGTTTGTAGATGTCGCCTATTCTGTATGAAACTATAAAATAACAAATACGGAGGTTCCACTTTCACACGAGGACCACTTTATTTGGATTCTTCCCCCAACAGAACGCCACAGCAACAACACTGCGTACAGCACTTCCGCTCTCTCTTCAGCCTTCAAAATAAGAGCTCAAGGCATATACTGTGGCAACAGCTTATAACAGGAACTTAAAATCACTAACAGGCAAGTCCAGAAAAATAGGTTACAGCATTAAAGTTGGGATTTGGGAATGATAGCATTTCTCTAATATGACTGAATTTTGGTGTTGGGGCTACCCTTTTAATTAGCCTGTATTTGAATTAAATAGTGTGTGGGAGAGGAGAGCTCTTTTGCCATACGCTAATGGAACAAGCGTTGTGTGCGTTGTGGCCGGTCAGTAACCTGTGTGTGGTTGGTTGGGGGGGGGGGGGGGTTGGAGATCAGCTTGTACTGGGCACGAGCAAAACACACTTGAACATAGCCACAAAAACCACACACACAAGCACGGCAGACGCAGCAACATCATCATATAATCCAATTGTACACCCAACAAAAACTATACCGAATAAACAATAATATTGAAATGGGCAACAGGCTACCACAGTCCGAAATTGTAAATTAGCTTACTTTTGAGGATTACAGCAGGTGATGACTGGGCTTGGTGTGGGTGGCGAGTTGAGTATGATGCCTGAACTTGAGTTGAATTCTCTTCCTCCTGCTCCTCACATCTTTTTGTGACAAACTCAAGCAAACTGCTTTGTTTAGCCATGGTTTTTTATCTTAGCCTACATTACAAGCAGCTAGCTACCACAAAGCAGGCTTCTGTTCCTGTGTGCAATGTGCGGGCTGCAGACTGAGTGAAGAGGAGGGGCTGTTCCGGCATTTGTGAAATGCGCTACCACTCAAAAAAACCTTACCCGGGGCGACCGGGTAGCGTAGCTGTCCGTTCCGCTGCCTACCAACACGAGATCTTCAGTTTGAATCCCCGCGTTACCTCCGGCTTGATCGGGCGTCCCTGGGAAGCCGGATGTGGGCATGTGTCCTGGTCGCTGCACTAGCGCCTCCTCTGGTCGGGTACATTTAGGGAGAAAAATGGGGGGGGGGGTCTTACTTATCATCGTATTATGGTAAACAAGGAACAAGAATTGTTTTATTTATTTATTTATTTATTTATTTATTTATTGTTGCAAAGTCAGACATCTTTTAAGAGAATAGCTGTGCTTTTTCAGAATTCAAGGATTCAAGTCAAATTCTCAGTTAACCTTCTTTGTTTTAGGGTGACAGAGGGTTCGAGGGTCCTAGGGGTAACCGTGGTCTTCCAGGTGCTGGGGTCAAAGGTGACAAGGTAAAAAAGAGACTGACATTTATTTTAGACGTATGACTAACCTACTAAAAAGGAACTACTGATATTCCAATATACTACTTGGAATAAGTAAATAGAACCCTAATTCAGTGAGTACCAACACCACATAGACTTTGATTCAAGACATTGACGGATATGATATAAACCTTTTTGGAATGACAACTAAACACCAAATCTTTTCTCAGGGTAGTCTTGGCCCCCCTGGGATACCAGGGTCAGTTGGTTCTCCTGGACAAGGACTTCAAGGAGAAAAGGTAAAATTTGACTATAGATACTGGTCGCTTTTTTTTATATGTATATATATATATTTTTTTTAATTCATATATTCATAGCTCACACCCAAAGCAAGAGCATGAATCTTTTTTTCCAAAACCACCCATTGCTTTACTTTTTTCCAGTCTTTTCCATGCATGGTTTAAAACAAACCTCCAAGCGATAGCAGGTTATCTGCCAAAATGGCAAATGATTAGGCAAATGTACCATCCAAAAATGCTGTTATGCTGCTCACATAATAACAACTGTGATTTGTTTTTTCACATTGCTCCTTTACTATTAGGGTGATCAAGGTCCAGTTGGACCAGCAGGACCAAGAGGAGCTCCAGGTTTAGGAATAATGGGACCAAAGGTGAAAGTTGCTGTGCTCCAGATTAGGGATTTTCACTCAGCGTCTTTCAGAGACCAACATTCTATTTGCTAAAACATGACGTGGCATTAAATATGACAAAGCTTATTTTACCGCAACTCGTATGTGAGACTCGGCATTTTGGCCTTCAAACAGTCTTGTACATTGTATGCAATACTATATACAAAGTTAAGAGACAGGACAAAAGCGAACAGCCAACTGTCTTTGTTATTCACAGGGAAATCAAGGGTTCACGGGGGAGCCTGGACGGACAGGGGCGAGAGGCCGAGGAGAACCAGGACCAAAAGTCAGTGAAATGATTTGATACTGAACACTCATGTGCTATTTTATTGTCATACAACATCTTAATGTGGATGGTAAATGGCCATCTGCTATATGAAAGTCATAATAAAAATAGTTGAATACCTTTATCTCTTAACAAGAGTAGCAAAAAATGTATTAATAACGGTCAAATTTAGGTGCCAGATGTCACTCTTATCAAACTGTTAAACAGAGTGACTTGACATTGTTCCCATGACCATAGAATCATTGTGTAAAAGATTTTAAAAATTTACAAAAAGAGGAGGATGGTGGATAAACTTGTAATTTAAACTCACAAAAATAAGCACCAGAGCTGACACCAGCTTACTGTAACCTACACAACATTTAGTTTCATTCCATTTGAACATCAACTGATCTTCTTTCAGGGTGACCCCGGTGCTGAGGGACTGCCTGGTATCCCAGGTACCGTTGGAGAGGACGGAGCCCAGGGACAAAAGGTAAATAACGTAGAACAAAGCAAAAACAAAACAAGAAAATTATCATTCTCTTGCAGCATTAATAGTATTTTTTTTTTGTTTCATTCTGATTTGTTGCTGTACTTGATTTTGTTCATCTGGCACCAGGGTGACATAGGGTTACCAGGGTTCAGGGGCGCAGATGGTGCTCCAGGAAAAGGTGTCCCTGGAGAGAAGGTACTGAAATTGTTTTGGGGGGGGTTTCTTCTGTTTTTTGCTTTAAATTGAGTGTACTTTCAGCTGATTTCTAAATCCAGAAACACATTGGAAGCATCTGACACAAACACCTTTAAGTACACCAATAGTTTTAAATGGCTGAATGTGCACCAAGGGCATTAATTGGTGTGTGAAACTACCTCGACACTCCTACTTCAAACTCCTCAAATTCTTCGATTTTGGAGCATCAACAGGGGACCCAGTGACCAAAACACAGCAGGTTTTGTGGATTTCTGCTCCTGCAAATGACCTGTTTAGAGGCCTGCAGTGCACCACTGAAGCAACAAATATAGCACGTTAAAAGATGCGCGTCAGTTATCGTTTTCAGTGCATCCATAACACACCAATATGTGACAATTACGTGGCTGTCAAAAAATTAATTAACAGGACTCTTCTTCAACTGAAGGCTTCATCATTGTGTCGATTTGGTAGATTATTATAGAGAGCTACTCAGATATATGTTTATGTTACTCTGCCAGGGAGACAGGGGGGAGAGAGGGTCCAGAGGCCAGCCAGGGGCAGTCGGGCCTGTGGGACCAATGGGACCCAAGGTATGTCCCTTACAAGAGGAGGTTCATTCTAAATTGTATTGTCAATTTTTGAAGAATGAATCATAATTTAATGATAATTGCTCATTATTTCAAACATGCAGATGAGTCTATCCTCAAAAATATAAGAAATTTGCAGCTAAGGTCTTTAGTGTAAATGTAAAATGTGATATTTAATAGTTGTTATGCCATTAATCATCTCTGTAAGAATATAATATTGTATACTGGTGTCCTGAATTAAAATGTGTGCGATATGTTTCTCCCTCTAGGGAGAACCAGGAAATGTTGGGCCACTAGGTGCAACTGGACCACCAGGACGGGGCATACCGGGTGCCAAAGTAAGCCACAGTAGCGGTCAGCAAAAATATTGTGACCTCGGGGTGCCGCCGTAGCCAAATGGTTACAGTGCATATCACATGGTCGCAACCATCGCCTGTTCAAATCCAGCCGGTGACCTTTGTTGCAAGTCATACCCCTCTCCCTCTCACCCCCCCTCCCTAATTTCCTGTCTGCCTAAATTGTCTCTATCCAATATAAAATACCAACAAAAAAAAAATATTGTGACCTCTGACTGCTATAGTCAACAGTGACCTGAGGCTGCTCCATTGATCTAGTTCTGGGTATTGACAGGGCGATCCAGGTCCAGGAGGCCAACCTGGAGCAGTAGGTGAACCTGGGATAGGCATAGCTGGGCCCAAGGTAAGATTAAATTTCCTCCCAGAGTTAAACTTTAGTCTTTGTTGAAGAAACATACGGACAGTATGATGTGTGCTGTTTTTTAAGGGTGACAGAGGGTCACCCGGACCTGCTGGACAACCTGGGCTAAAAGGCGAAGGCCAACCTGGCGCTCCAGTAAGTATTCACCTACATATAACAGCCCTGATGATCGCTTTGCAGTTACCCATGATGACCCAAAATTTGCTTATTTGAGTCATTTCACATGTTGTTACATGAAGGGACCTCCAGGGCCACTAGGAGTACCAGGGGAACTTGGACCAGAGGGCAAAGGTTTACCCGGACCCAAGGTATAGTTTTTGCCAGGCTACTGATGGGACGCTTTTCTAAACCCCCTAGACCTTTTTTTTTTAATCTCATTATTTTTTATTTAAATTTCCTCTGTTATCTTATAAATCTTGTATGAAAATTCACCTTTTTGAATTTTGTATATGAATTTTTTGTCCAACTCTTCAATATTACCAAATTTACCAATATTACCAAACTCGTCAATATTACCAAAACAATATCTGTGATAGTTTATTTTTATCTATAAAGTGACTCTGTAAACTCTCTTTGTACGTGGTAAATAATGAGATTTACTTTGATAATAATTTCTTAGTACCTTCTTTGTGTTATGTTTAATCATTTCTGTTTATTTATAGTAATTATTCACGCCCATCACAATGAAAATAGAAATCTGTTTAACAAGGTTCTTAATCTGTTCATAGAATGCAAAGGGGTATTTTCTGCACTTTTTTTTTTTAATTTATGCTGTTTCATATTCAGGGGGACCGAGGCTTGCCTGGACCCACTGGACCAGCTGGGCCACCAGGAATTGGGCAGATTGGTCCAAAAGTAATCAGTTCTTTTTAAGACGACAACTGCAATTTTCAAAAACTGTAATCATACTTACAATAAAAAATAGCTGCCAGATATTTTATAAAGGTACATGTATCATTGTTTGTTTGTGCAGGGTTCGGCTGGTCAGATAGGACCACTTGGTCCACAAGGATTACCCGGAGAGGGCATTCAAGGACAAAAGGTACCTCTGACACCTAACCTGGATCCCACTACATTCTTTCATTTGTGTCGGCTCATTAGCCATTTGACCGTTTGTATTTCACAAAGCATGTGGCTGCCAGTTGTGCCCACTAAGGACGCGGTCTGGGCTTCTAGGTGTCACGGATGATAAATTAATTTTACGAATTTGTAGGCTGAACACAATTCAGTTACAGGTAAAGCAGTCGTTTCAGCTCATGATAGGTCAAAAGTGGTCCAGGCAGAGAAACGAGGGGCAACAGTGATGATCTGTGTTACAGTTACAAGTGTGAATGGTGATAGCAGCGATTGTGATAGGTTTGGCTCCAAATGCTAACATGGCATAATCTAGTTTTGAGATTTTCTATATGAGATAAAGCATTTCTTCAATACTTCCAGGGGGAGTCTGGCTTTCAGGGGATCCCAGGCCCCAGAGGTCCTCCTGGTCAAGGTCTTCAGGGGGACAAGGTAAGGCTGAACCCTGTCAGCGGCTTCAACCTCCATCCAGTATCACTAATATAAGCATCATTGTACATTAAACATCTTTGATTCTATAACAAGGCAAACACATTGATAGGCTCCAGCATCCCCGCAACCCTGAGAGCAGGATAAGCAGGTTGGATAATGGACGGATGAATGGATGTGTAATTGCTTGCAAATACGTCAATCCTGTTCTCTATCATTCAGAGATGTGATTAACAACAAATCAAAGCAGCAAAGAAAAGTCAGTTCAAATAAAAACCAGAGTCTGAACATAAAGAACACAGCTGCCATTTTGGCATGACCTCAGTTGATATCATTCAGTGTGATCACTGCATAGTTTGCTAAGGACGGCAGTTGTCAGCCAGGTCTTTTGGGGGCGGGTCTTTTGGGGTCGGCCCGGCTACTATTTTTTTGAATACAGATGGTTTGGGTGTGGGGCGGCCGTGAGTTGTTTATTTGGTTTCAATCATTACCACTCATCAACCCCTAGTGAAATTTTATTGTCAAGTTTTGCTTTAAAAAGGCTGAAATATTATGCAAATATATGATACAAATGCTAACAATCACTGTTTTACTTGTACATAACGTGTCTTTGATTGACAGATTGTTCTCAGTTTAACAGACTATGTTGGAGATACTGATGCTGGACTTCAGGGTTAAGAGTTGTTTTGCTCTTCAAATGGCATAAATGTCTTTTGTTTTTTAATAAACCTGTAATTTTATCAGGTTGCATCCAGTTGTAACTCTAAAGCAAAATGTGACTTTCTACGTGCAGGGGGACCGAGGGCTCAGAGGAGAAAAAGGCAAAAAAGGAGACGGAGGAGACCCTGGAGAGCCGGGAGCTCTTGGAACTTTGGTGCTTGAATTTCTTCCATCAAAAGCAATTCCTTCATAATTTTTAGTGAAATGTGTGATGTGTCAGGGTGATCTGACAGTTAGAGTGACCATTCAATAACCATGGTCATATGTTAAAGCCGAGCAGGACACTGAACCCCTGCCTGGCATATGGTTGAAATCCCTGCCTGCCTTTGCAAAGTAGCCCCTCTTTTGATTCGGATCTATGTGTAATGAAACTAATATAATATAATATAATATAATATAATATAATATAATAATAGGGCGGCACAGTGGTGCAGTGTTTAGCACAGTCTCCTCACAGCAAGAAGGTCCTGGGTTCGAGCCCTGGGGTAGTCCAACCTGGGGGGTCGTCCCGGGTCGTCCTCTGTGTGGAGTTTGCATGTTCTCCCCGTGTCTGTGTGGGTTTCCTCCGGGTGCTCCGGTTTTCTCCCACAGTCCAAAGACATGTAGGTCAGGTGAATCAGCCATACTAAATTGTCCCTAGGGGTGAATGTGTGTGTGTGTGTCAGGGCCCTGTGTGATGGTCTGGTGGCCTGTCCAGGGTGTCTCCCTGCCTGCCACCTAATAACTGCTGGGATAGACTCCAGCATCCTCGCGACCCTGAGAGCAGGATAAGCGGTTTGGATCATGGATGGATGAAAACTAATATATAATTACACTGCAAATAACATTGTAATTTAAGTGTACCTAAAATTGTACATTAATATCTAACAGTTATTTCCTCCATGAATCACAGGGTAGAGCAGGACAGAAGGGAGAGCCAGGACTTACAGTAAGTGTAGTGTGTTACTCACTAAACCACATAACTCAACGACTAACACTATTCCATCCTAAAAGGATTTTGCCTCTTATATTTTACAGAGGGAAGAAATCATCAAAATTGTGCGATCAATATGTAGTAAGTAATCTATTTGATATGGCATGACCAATGTCACATGCTTATTACTCAAATTACACATTTGAGTATTTGACATTTGTAGTGTTTTCTGGTCATCCTTTATGTTTTTGCTGATCTCAAATTATGCTTAGGTGCATTAGCAAAAAAGAAGTTATCTCACAGCATGGAAAAGGCGTGTTGGTCCAGATAAGATTATCCTTACAAAGTTTTGTACGTTAATATGCTCAACAAATGTCAGATATAAATAGCAACATATTTCTGATAACTCAGAGGTACACAGTATGTCTGAATGTGTGGTGCACATGCATATGTGTCTATATGTAAATACTGTGTGCTGTGATGGATATGTCTTAAACTGCCAGAATGGTTTCCATTCCCTCCTATTTATTTTATCCGTTTGCTTTTTTACCTATATTTTGTTTCTTTAATTTCTGGACTTTTCCCCCACTCTCCACTCATTACTGGATTTTGTTATTTTTTGATTGTTTGTTATTTCTATTCACTTTTGTCAGTTCCATGCAAACTATCAGTTGTTAGCTGCTCGTCAAATATAAGGTTGATCACAAATAATAGATATTACAAACTGAAAATGAAAAAAAATCTTGATTGGAATACGATGGTACATTTCTTATCTATGCCTCTTCCACCAGGTTGTGGGGTGAAGTGTCGCCAGAGCCCGCTGGAGCTAGTCTTTGTGATTGACAGCTCCGAGAGCGTGGGTCCTGACAACTTCAACGTGGTCAAAGACTTTGTGAACGCCCTCGTCGACCGTGCCTCGGTCAGCCGGGACACTACCCGTGTCGGGGTGGTCCTCTACAGCCACATCAACGTGGTGGTGGTCGGTCTCGGCCAAGAGTCTACCCGCGACCAGATCAAGGCTGCGGTGCAATCCATGACCTACCTGGGTGAGGGCACCTTCACAGGCAGCGCCATCCAACAGACCAACCAGGTGTTCAGGGCAGCGCGGGCAGGTGTGAGGAAGGTGGCCATCGTCATCACAGATGGCCAGGCGGACGAGAGGGACTCGGTGAGTCTGGAGGGCGCGGTGAAGGCGGTGCATGGCAGTGACATTGAGATGTTTGTGATCGGGGTGGTGAACCAGAGTGACCCGCTGTATGAGGAGTTCATAAAGGAGCTCTACCTCATCGCCTCTGACCCGGACGGGGAACACGTCTACTTAATTGATGACTTCAGGACGCTTCCAGGTGAGCTGCTCACATGACGGCCACATGCATACTAAGTGTGTTATACACTTTATGCTCCACAGCACAGTTTGGTTTTTTCACATGGTGATGGCGGTCGCGTGGCTTGGGTCTTGGGCGGCTGTTCCGCTGGCGTTTGGACACTGCTTGGCATCCTCCTCATCATATTCTTCATATATTTTATAATTCCATTATAATTCTGTTATCCTCTTTCAATGTTGTGTTCTGTAAATTGTGTAAACACAACATCCATTGCACATTGTCCATTTTGGGAGAGAGATCCCTCCTCTGTTGCTCTCCCTGAGGTTTCTTCCTATTTTTTCTCCCTGTTAAAGGGTTGTTTTTTTTTAGGGAGCTGTTCCTTATCCGATGCAAGAGTCTAAGGACAGGATGTTGTGTTGCTGTAAAGCCCCTTGAGGCAAATTTGTAATTTGTGATATTGGGCTATACAAATAAAATTGACTTGACAGTTCCAGTTATTGAGAAAGGTGGTCCATGCCCAGAGGTTAGAGAAGTGGGTTCGTGTTTACATCTTTGGACACATTTACATTCCTGAAACTCTATCCAGGCCTGCCACAACAACTGCAGTACTGGTGCTCTTATCCAAGGCACTCAACCCTCAGCTACTCCAGCGGAGATTTTCCGGGGCTAGCATTAGCAGCAGGCGGTTATGCTGAGCAGCCCCCCAGTGGTAGTATGCTGAACTGCATCAATGTGAAGCACAGCCGTGTTCTTCCCAGTATGAGTAAAGCTTAAACAAAATACATTTCTTCCTTTATCTCACCGTTTTGTTTTGGGTTTTTTTTCAGCTCTGGAGAGCAAACTGTTGAGTCGTATCTGTGAGAATGGGGAGAGACCTTTGTTTAGCTCCATACCCAGCTCTAGACTGGCTCCGGGAACCCCTGAAGTTGCCGGCAGTGTCCGGGAACCCCCCTACAGGACTGATACAGACGCACCCATTTTCACTGGAGACCACAGGAGAACACATACGATGGTGAGAAATATAGGAACAGGAATTTCTGGGGGGGGGGGGTTTACACCAGGTGCTGCATTATTACCTGACTGAGGCTGTGAAATGACTGCGATGTTTCTACAAACTGAGTCGAGAGGTATAATAAGTGTAACCAGCAATCCCCAGAAATGGCAAAACATCATAAAAAATTATATATTCTACACTCTGTGAACATGAAGTGCTTTGAATTCCCATGCCAGTGTGACCAGATGTTGGGGTTCGTCACAACTGGTGAATGAGCTTGGACATTTTAAATACGTTAAGTTTCCATTCCCTCCGATAAGCATTGAGGTGCTCTTTTTCACTTCTGGATGGCACCGGAGAGTGGCAGTCTGTTACAGCGGTCGTTTGTTTTAATTCTCTTACTTCTATTCTTTTAACTCTTTCTGTTGCTGTAGCACATGAATTTCCCTGTCTGGGGATTAATAAAGGTAATCTAATCAAAGAAAGGTACTTGATGCCCAGTTGCCCCGCCTGGATCTGCTCAGACGGTAACAGTTGAAAGCTTTGGCAGAGGGCAATTCAATGATTACTATCTGTGCTGCTGACTAGCTAAGGTTTGTGAAGCATGGCATTACTGAAAAAGAGCATACACGCCTAGTCGATTTACGTTGTGTTAACAAAGGTTGCTGAAACACCCTCTTTCTCTATTCCAGCCTGGCCCTCCAGCGTTGCGCCCTGACAGAGAACCCGTCATTGCACAGCGACCCAAGCCGGATGAGAGATCCACCATGGAAACCCTGAGAGTCCCCTCCTTTGACAGGGAGCCCTTTATACCTCTGAAAGAGTTTCTTCTGCCCGCTGAGGTGAAGATGCCTACCAACAGCAAGGTGATGAACGGACACACTGGACCGGAGGGCCCCACTCCGAAACCATCGACCCGTTACAGGACACCACAGCCACCCCCACCGACTCCTTCAAAGCTGCCTTTGGACACGTCCACGCCAGGTAACTTGTGCATGGCAGTGGAATTGTTTGAATATATTCAATGCATGACAGCATACTACTGAGAAGCATCTTAAAATGAAGACTGAATTAATGGGAAAGGAAACAGATCATATCCGAGTAAGCTTGACTTAGTGTTGCAATCTACCGGTGGTCAAGTCACTTCTGAAATGTATACTGCTCCAGCTTTGTCTCACTTTAAGATGCTAAATAGATAGATCCATGTTTCTTGGAAACATTTAAACTAATGCTGGGCGGGCGATATGGAAAATACTATCATGATGATCACAGGGAATTTTACATTATACCAATTAATATAATTTGCAAAATATGCAAAAATACCATGTTTATTAATCCAAATGAAGTTCATCACATCGCACTACTTGGTAATGCAAAGTATTATATCAAATGTGAAGTATTATTATCAAACCTAGTCTAGTTTTCAAACAGTACTCCCTCAAATATTTCAGACCTCATTTTGTGATAACTTTTAGGTAAGTTCCTTGTCATTAATTTAGACCATAAAATCATGTATCACAATACAACAATTTCCCAATTTTATCCTGATACGCCATTGAAGAACTACAAACAATAAATACTGAATTATTGCCCAGCCCTAGTTTGAATCCAGAAGTCTTTTGAGTCTTAGAAGTCTATAATAGTCAAATTTATTTCCTACTTACTCGTCCTCTGTTGGCAACCAAATATATTTGGTTGCCAACAGAGGACGAGTAAGTTCTAACATCTTCACTGTTATCAGATAAACATCTTCACTGTTATCAGATATATTTAAGTTTTATTAGAACGAGGGTCCGTGGCCGTGGTCAGCTTTACACTTACATTAAGTCTCCAGATGCTTGCAGTTACATGGGTAACCTAAAAAAATTACACAACTCCAGAGTAAATCTACTGTCTTGAGCCACATATATGTGTGTGTGTGTATATATATATATATATGTATATATATATATATATATATAGAGAGAGAGAGAGAGAGAGAGAGAGAGAGAGAGAGAGAGAGAGAGAGAGAGAGAGAGAACGAGAACGAGAACGAGAACGCGAGAGAGATGTGTGTGTGTGATTATTTTTCTAAAATGAAATGTCACTCATGTTTACATTCAAAATAAGATTCAAACTTCTTGTCTTTCATTGCTCCCACTAGAGCGCTGTAGCCAAACTCTGGATCCGGGACCCTGCAGGAACTATGTGGTGAAGTGGTATTATGATACTGTAGCTAATGCCTGTGCCCAGTTCTGGTTTGGGGGCTGTCTAGGAAACAGCAATCAGTTTGCAACAGAAAAGAGCTGCAAAGAAACCTGTGTCAAGATCTAAAACACACACACACACACACATCTGTATAATGTGCTCCAATTTACTGTAAGCTCTCATAAATCAGTGTTTTGAGTTCCACTGTGAGTTCATTATGACACTTTAACTGCATTTTCATTTTATTTCTTCGTTTACAAAAGGCGGGTAAAATAAAGAGCTAATGTTGTTGCCTTTGTTAGTTGCCATTATTAGGGTGAACGAACCAAAGACATAAAGGGATACAAGAATATGTATAATGAGAAAATTATATTGCAGGGATGACTAAAATATAGCTTACCTTTCTACGAAACAAATTCAGCTACCGATTTATTGAACCAACCTGCACAAGAAATGGCTTGTAGTCTTAGGGACAGTGGCAACATTAGTGCAGACCATAAGGATTTATGTCATGCTACTTACACACTGTTGAACAGCTACATTAATGTCAAGCATAACCACTAACCTTTCTATTACAAAAAGTAACATTTTTGTATGTATTCTCATTTTATATTCAATGTAATGCTGTCATAGAGATTAAAGGGGCCAAGCAAAAAGTGTCATGATTCTGATCACATTAACAACATGAGGTAAAATGCTGTTTATAAGCTGTTGTTAAGTGACCACCATATTCACATGTTCCGCATAAAGAGAGATGTCCTTTCCTCATGAAAAGCCAACTATTTAAAATGATGAATGGTGTTGGCAGTTTTACTCAACTTTCAGTTCATGTAAGAAAATCCCTAAATTGCGCTTGTTCTGTAAGACAATACTGCTGTTTCATATTTCATGCAAATTAGCTTACCACACAAACCGGTGGCCAAAAAAACCCAAAAAAGCATCTGGAGAGCTCATTTCTGAAGAGGAATTACCGCCTCAAGGATGCAAAATGGGAGGTGGCTCCTTCCCAAAGGTATTACAAAGAAGTGCCCTTTAACCTGAAGTTTCAAATTAAACATCCACCCATCCATCATCCAAGCCGCTTATCCCAATCAGGGTCGGAGGGATGCTGGAGCCTGTCCCAGCAGTCGTTGGGCAGCAGGCGGGGAGACACCATGGACAGGCCACCAGTCCATCACAGGGCCGACACACACTCACACCGAGGGACAATTTAGTATGGCCGATTCGCCTGATCACGGGGTGGCTAACCATGTACCATAAGAGCCATGTGTATGCAGGTTTTCATTCCAGCCAGACTCCACACCAGGTGATTTCACTCATTAGCAACCCTTCAACCAAAGAGGAAGAATGTATCAGTGATATCACCTGGTGTCGAGTCGGGTTGGAATGAAAACCTGCATACACATGCCACCGCTGACCTGACCTATACATGCCTTTGGACTGTGGGAAGAAACCGGAGCACCTGGAGGAAACCCACGTAGACACGGAGAGAACATGCAAACTCCACACCGAGGACACCCCGAGATGACCCCCAAGGTTGGACAACCCTGGGGTTCAAACCCAGGACCTTCTTGCTGTGAGGCGACTACGCTAACCACTGCGCCACCATGCCACCCCAAATTAAACATAATTACATGAAATAGAAGTAGTTTGAAGAACACAACACCTCCAGCTTGAGGGATAAAAAGGCTATGGAGAGCCTAATTAGCTGTAAGAATTCTTCTCTTCAGCAATGCTGACTAAAGTCTTGAGTGGTTAAATTACTGGGACTGGTCAGGTTTTTTTTTTTTATTAATGCTACTTCAACGCCATTTTATCACTAGTTAACTATCCATCCATTGTCTTAACCGCTTATCCTGCTCTCAGGGTCGTGAGGATGCTGGAGCCTATTCCAGCAGTCACTGGGCGGCAGGCGAGGAGACACCCTGGACAGGCCACCAGGCCATCACACACACACACACACACACACACACACACACACACACACACACACACACACACACACACACACACACACACACACACACACACACACACACACACACACACACACACACACACACACACACACACACACACACACACACACACACACATTCATTCATTCCTAGGGACAATTTAGTACCGCCAATTCACCTGACTTACATGTCTTTGGACGGTGGGAGGAAACCAGAGCCCCCGGAGGAAAGCCACGCAGACACAGGGAGAACATGCAAACTCCACACAGAGGATGGCCCGGGATGACCCCCAAAGTTGGACAACCCCAGGGCTCGAACCCAGGACCTTCTTGCTGTGAGGCAACTGTGCTAACCACTGCGCCACCGTGCCGCCCACTAGTTAACTATCAGCTCCTATTTGTGCAAGTTCACAAAACAGTCTTTGAGCACTGAGAACAAAGAATTAAATCACATAAGAAAATAAAATATTTAATGATTTGTTTCATATTCAGTATATAGTATTAATTTAGATGAGCATTTAAGAATTGACATTTTTTTACAGAGCCACTTTATTTGTAGAAGACAAGAAAAGAGGACATGATGATGTAGCCGGGCTCCTGAGCTGGGCTGGGATCCCGTCCATCGTACAAGCCAAAGTAGACAAGCATGTTGGATTCATACCCAGTCATGTCCAGCTAAAAAGAGGACAAAAAAGGAGATGCTGAGGAAGAACCTCTCTAAGATTATGAGCAAGACTAAGAGCATTTCAGATCTGCTCCTCTGGAGCTATTAGCATTAGATCAAAAAGGGTACGTCCATGATTATTGTTGAGAAATAGGAAACTGTTACTCATTTGCTTCACCACGTTTTGTCTCCAGCCAGGTAGCGATTTAAATCAGTGACTTTCTACTAATGAACCTGCTGTGCTAGAACTAGAGTTGGGACCGATCCGACCCAATATCGGTATCGGGTGCCGATACTGATGTAATTCACTCATCAGAAATTGGACTGACTTTACCAATCCACAGCCGATTCAGATTCTATAGTCTGATGTTTTTATGAATTATAAATACGTATTAATGCAATTTTAAGATGGTATATGTAAGTTCAGGTAGTATGAAGTGTTTTGAGTGTTGGGACGTGGGACATAAGTGCTTCACTTGCCCGCATAGAGAGCAGGAAGCATAGGATGAGGAAGCCGCTGACTAGGCGGCTAAAGCGAGGGGGAGTAGCGGGGGGGGGGTAACGAGGCCGATGGCCATTGGAAAACAAGAGAAACACCACAAAATGTAAGCCTGGAGTCTCCTAAACTCCATAGTAATTTGGAAAAAGATAAAATGGCCGTAGATGATGTAACTGTATCAGAGGGACCCAGTATGTGTGGAGTTAGTGGTGCAGCTGTGTGCCTAACCTCCCCAGTAGCTGCTGCAGCCGAGCCCGGGCAAAATTCGACTCTAAGTCAATTAAACACATTAAAAGGAGTTGCCATGGTAATTTGCACCCCTGCACCTGTTTGTATATGAAGCCTACTTAAACTACAGTTCAAATAAATTGCTCTGAAATAAATTTAATGTATTTTTGTATATTTTTCGCTCTTTTAATAAGAAAGGCTGTGTGGTTTACTACATGTAACCTTACACATAATACCACCACCACCACTAACAACAACCACAACAAAATTTAAGACAAATTCGGGTATCGGAACTAAAAAAAAAAAAAAGTGGATTGGTGCATCACTAACTAGAACCATAAATATATAGCCATCGGACATAAAAAACCACTGAGACATGTGCAAGGTATGTGCAACAGATGTTCAAAACTGTTGACATTAAATTAGTTTAGGATTCCATATTGCTCATGACTGCAAAAGAAATTAGCACATTATGCTAAGGAGCGTATCCCATTATAGGAGTCAATGGACTGCGCTTCACTTCTGTATTCAACCACTAACATCTAATAATTTCCCTCGAGTGCTTTGCCGTTACCTTGCATGGAAATCAGTGTTCTTGTAATTCAGTGGGAGAAATTGAAGCTTATTGGCATCGAACCTTTGTTATATGCAATCCCTGTGTGAATGTTTGACACACACTAAAGTGTGCTCGCATTAGTGCACATCATTCAGTGTTTTATTTACACAGTATGGCTCATTGGACATTCCTTCACATAAGGGAATTAAAAAGACTGAGGAAGGACCAGTTTTGTCTGGTAATGTGGCTCCCACGGTGTCCTACAATGCATTTTTCCTGCTGAATACTGAGCAGGAAGTTCAACACACAAGATCGTTGTAGAACTTGCTCAGTTTCAATTTAGCGTTTTTCTTACATTTAACAGTTTCACTGCTAAAATGTTTTCATCAGAAGAACCTCACAAAAACATGGTGATACAGAACCGGTTTGATGTCAACAACGATTGGAGCTCTAAATGATTTCATAACAGCTTTGCTCTAGAGCTGGTACAGACTCAGTAGAGAGCGCTGTCCACCGGCGATCCAATCAGGCAGGACACATTTTAATGCCACGTCTGAACGGTGTGGGGCCAGTGTCTGGCTCTAGGGCACTCCAGCAGCCCAGATGCTTACCAAAACAGGGTCTGTACCTAGGAGTTTGGATTGAAGAATGATCTCCCTTATCACTACATTACCCAGTTATTCCATACTGAGAGTTAATCCGTTCACAATATACAACACTTGCATCGCGATCCATCGCGATAGCACAGCAGCAATCAATCTTCTGATTTTAAATGAACGATTTTTTTTTTCTTAGACAATGCCCTTGTGCATGAAAGGGTAATTCTGGTATTTTTTCAACCTGGGCTCTATTTTCCATCATTTGGTGTCTAAATGACTAATAGGTACAACATATTTTGGACTGGTCCAGTATTAAGTGAGAACGCTTCAGCCGGCAGCTGCAAAATGGGCTGCAATTTAATCCACCAGGGCAAGAACACCCATCAAAATACATCCACTAAAAGTGCTTGTTTTTGCCACTGACAGGAGCCAAGATACGACCATTTGGAAATTGTTATGAACATGAAGCAAACATCCATCATCATGCATGTCTTTCATCACCGCTATTTTCAATGGATACCTGAAAATGAATCAATAGCTCTTGATAGCAGAGAATATTTCAACTGCTATAAAAAATGTTATATTACTTGTTTAGAGGAAACATGAAAGTAAATTAACTTCAAATTAAAGACACAACCTATAAACCATCATCACAACTCCTAGTCTGATGAAATTTAAATGAAAATTGCCGTAGCATAACAAAGTTGCACAGCTGATGTAATGCAAAAAGACATTCATGGTGTAATAAACAAGTGAAAACAGAATAAACTAAAATAATGAAAGCAAGTTTGAAACAGATAAACAGACCTGTCTGGTGATATCGGTCCTCCAGGGGTTGACCTGTAGTCCATCGCACCACCCACCACGTCCATATAGCCACGTGCCGTGCTCATTGGGCACTGCTCCCTCTTTGACCCGCAGTGTGCAGCCCAGAGCTGTGCCTGATAGTCCCAATAATGACGCCAAAAGAGGGAAAGATATGACAAACATTTAAAGATACCATCCATAGATGGTCGATCACATCACTTATATCGGCAGATATACAAACAAGACAGACAGACTAGATACATATATGATACAAGCTTATCAGACAGCAATAAAATAGATATAGATGTTCAGTACACCAGATTAATTAAATTGGAGACAAAAATATGAACACATTTGATAAGAAAGATTTAAAAGATTAAATCAATTAAATGGACACAAAGACAGGTATTGAGCAACTGCAAATTTGTGGAAAGTTGATTGGTTTTAAATATCAAGGTCTGATTAAGGACATCACACACACACACATTTATAGATATATACAAAAAAGGTCATTCCTCTCACCTGCAGAGTCAAATATGCGGGTGTGGTTAAAAATGCTATTAATCAAGAAGTGATGTGATGTGACACAGAATTCTCCACACCCGTTCTCATCACTACCATGACCTGTGATGACTGCGTAAAGCTCCACCTAAAAACAATCACAAGTGAGTTACCTCTAACCACCTATCGCGTCCTCGTGCACTTTGTCGCTGTCATTCTGTGGTCCTTTACCTTCTTAGTTGAGGCTGGAACAGAGAATTTGATTGGCTGGTATTTCATGTTGTAGTTTTTGTCAAAGGTTCCTCCGCTGTACAGTGATGTTACCTGAAAGGGGTAAAGCTTCTCTACAGGATCACCTGTGACAGAGAAGGATTGTGACTTACAGCCTCTGTTCAACTGAGGCCCATCACCAAAACCTGAAGGCTGTTGTGTATTTTAACCTTGTATAAGTTACTAATGGTGACAAGGGACATGCCACCACAATGGAATAGTGCCATTAAATTGAGCATTGTGATGTTTAAATAACAATAAAGAGGAAGATCACGGGCATCCGGATAGCGTAGCAGTCTATTCCGTTGCCTACCAACATGGGGGTCACCGGTCCGAATCCCCGTGTTACCTCCGGCTTGGTCTGGCATCCCTACAGATACAATAGGCCATGTCTGCAGATGGAAAGCCGGAGGTGGGTATGTGTCCTGGTTGCTGCACTAGCACCTCCTCTGGTCGGTCGGGGCACCTGTTTGGGGGGGAGGGGGAACTGTGGGGAATAGCATGATGCTCCCATGCGCTACGTCCCCCTGGTGAAACTCCTCACTGTCAGGTGAAAAGAAGTGGCTGTCCACTCCACATGTATTGGAGGAGGCATGTGGTAGTCTGCAGCCCTCCCCGGATTGGCAGAGTGGGTGGCGCTGCGACCGAGACAGCTCGGAAAAATGGGGTAATTGGCTGGATACAATTGGGGCGAAAAAGGGGGAGCATTTAAAAAGGGGGGGGATCACTATATGGAACATAAAGATTAGCATACGTGGTTTTTTTTTTTGAGAGCAAGATTTATAAAAGCTATATTTTTTCCATCAACATATCCCTTGCAACCACTGCTAACTGCTTTCCAACCATTCTGTCACATGCCTGAAGAGTTGATCACCTAATTATTCTCTAGAAAAAATGGCAAGCATGTTTTATGTGGAACACGATGCCAAGTATTTGTGACTGTCGGCTGGAAATTTTCCTCTAACTATCCACAAGATTATCTTCGATGTCAAGATTCTTGTTGTTAACTTTAACAAGATTTTATCATTATAGTTGGGAGAAAAAAATGCAATATTTCACTTACAACCTCCACAATAACAAAGTTACATGCATTTGTGCCTCAAAATTCCTCAAGGTTGTGAATTTTTTTGCTCTTTTGAGAAAAAGCTACCATTGAATCTGTCACCAATTTTTTCATAAGAAATACAAGAACACACACTTATTGATATTGCAGATGTTTTGATTATGCTCTTACTAAGGGCAATGTACTACGAGTGCACCAGTAGAATATCACGACCTGTCCATTATACCCAGTCTGAAGACATTTACAGTTGACATGTGTTAGTATTAGGTCAGGCCTAAGACAACAGGCAGTACCTGTTTGATTGCTGCTACTGAACCTAAGGTTGAGGGACACCATCCATGGCATGGCCCAGGGCACTGTCTTCATAGTGAAGGTACATTTGTTGTTGTTGAGCAGGGGGATGAGAGGGGATACGTCAGTTAGCCAGTGTCCTATGCCTCTGTAGTGAAAAAAATAACCTTTCTGAGTCATACTGCAGGATATACAAGCGATATTAGTCAATGAGTCATATTAAAGCCACCATCTTATTATTATGACCATCATCATCATCATCATCATCATCATCATCACTATATTAGATGTAGAGTTGTTTTTAAACAAAAACTACAAGAAGCTTCTTATGAAAGAGAAATAAACAACACAGAATCATGCTTACACAACAAAAGAAAAGGGCATCAGCATCATCAAAAACTATCCACAAGAGCGGCAGGGAGATACAGACCCATAGGGTAGGGGTAGTATGCAAATCCTAATAAGACAATGTGTCATTCAAGAAAAACTGAAAATGATCTGCTTATTCTTTTAGCGCTGTACTTTATGTTCATGTGAATCATTTTTACTATCACACTGGGAACAAGGAGGAGCGGTCCAAGTCTTTTCACATTGACGTCATACCTGCGGAACGCAGTAATCCATCGGCCCAGCTCCACGTTGCAGTAGGGGCCCAAGTAGTCGCAGCACACAAACAGCTGCACCGTGTGGTCCCAGTGGGCGCAGGTGGAGTCTCTGCTGCCAGGACAGGAAAGAGAGGTATCCAGCTCCAGTGTGTCAAAGTCCAACATGCCTGCAATATGCCAAATACAGATGTTGATGTCATCCGCTATGAATTAACATGGTTTGTTATTTCCCATTGTATTTTGTTATTTTGATTTGAGAGAAATTTTAAAGAACAGAAAGCACCTGGAATTCTTTTTTTTTTTAAAACTTGTTTACACAACGGGCCTCATCGAGCACTTGAACAAAACAAAAGGAAAACTATTTCTCCAAATTTCTTTTGGTTACGTGAGCAATAAAACCTAAATAAAACGGGTCTTGTGAGGTCCTGTGTAATGGTCACCTACAGCTTATGACAGAAATTTAAAAAAATAGATATATAAATAAATTCTCTTTGGTAAACTCACCACTTTTGCTGCAATAATGTGTTACTTTTCTTCCAATAATGTGTTTACTGTTCAGATTGGATAATTTTTTAAAGTGCTAGACAGGATTACAAAAAGTGCTTGTTGAACTTTCAGGATCGTACGTTGCTGATGATAAGAGAGTTGGCATAGTTGTGAGGTACGCCAAGGGCAAACCCTGGACAAAATGTACCTGCCAGAAGCCAGTGATTATAGGTTATAAGCATCCTAGACAGTATTTTGAAAAGGACAAGTGGTACAATTGATTGTTGCAGCATAGTGATGTGTTGATAGATGGACAGAAAATGCAGAAACATGAGGTCTTGTGCAGTGAGTTGCACGCGGCACCAATACTGGCAGAGTTAGATTTTAATTTCCTCTGCAACAACCCTAAATTGCAAAATGGATCCAGCAGAGCTAAAAAGATGACTGGATTAGAAAGTCCACAACAAGTACAACTGATAATGTTACCAATTGGAAGCTCCACTGTAGCCACCGCTCCTTTGTCCCCCTGCATCAAAACCTTGTCAAAAACACAGACCACCTGGGCAGCCGTTTGAAGCCTGGTCTGGAGTCCGTGGTAGAAGTGAAACCTGAGGGGCATGCAGAGATGCAAACATGAAATATAAAAGTGTATTATCAATTTTCACGAGAGTAAAGTCAAACTGAACTGTGCATAATCATTTCTATAGATTCTCCAGTTGGTCTCCATTGCTTTAGCTGGAAACCATCACTACATCCCGGTCATTCTGATAAACCCATAAAAAAAAAAAATCTCCTTTTATTTGTGATTTTTTTTTCGGTCTTTTTAATCAAATGGAGAGCTTTATGTTAATTTCAAGTGTACATGATCATCAGTAGTACAAGTACACCGATGCTGTTTACAATAAAAAAAGAGTAATTTTAAGGAAATGAATTGTGAAAATTATCTTTTTGCATTTTTGTATCAGGGGTATGTAGCTATGTTGATTGTCGCTGCGTTTTTAAACAGACCCTCAATTTTCTTTTTTCCCATTCATTACCCAAACCGCTTATCTTTACTCAGGGTCACGGGGAGGCTGGAGCCTATCCCAGCAATCATTAGGCAGCAGGTGGGGAGATACCCTGGACAGGCTGCCAGTCCCTCACAGGGCCAACACACACACATTCACACCTAGGGACAATTTAGTATGGCCGGTTCACCTGACCTACATGTCTTTGGACTGTGGGAGGAAACCGGAGCAGCTGAAGGAAACACACGCAGACACAGGGAGAACATGCAAACTCCACACAGATGGTGACCCAGGATGACCCCCAAGGTTGGACTAGCCCGAGGCTCAAAGCTAGGACCTTCTTGCTGTGAGGCGACTGTGCTAACCACTGCGCCACTGACCCTCAAATTTGTCAAGGAAAAAAACCTACTGGCTTTAACTAGCTTTCAATAAATGGATAGTCAAAAAAAGTTACCTCGCAATATTTTACACATTTTTGCACTCTCATTATATATTTTCAGTTCTTCTTATCCAAGGCAACTGGGTGAATATGGAGGGGGGGGTTTAGAGTCTTACTCAAGCACATTTGCTGTTACAGGAATGGAAACTGGTGAGGTCAAAACTTTTGGTCACAAGATACTCTCTACCCACTTAAACACTTCTTTTTTTTTGTTTGTTACCGCTCCCCTTCTCACCACTGGGCCTGCCAGTTGATGAAGCTGAAAGTTGGATAGAGAAACCAGCCGACCTCAGCCAGCGCCCCCTGTTGGTCAATACCCACGAAGAAGTTTGGGGACGGGGTGCTCTGGAAGGACACGTTCACTTGCTGTCCAAATCTAGAGACGAATGAAAATTTTCATTTTGGTATGTGGGCTGAAAAAAGAAACATCTAATAAAGTAACTGATGGTGAAAATTAAAAAATGTATTACTGTGGAACAGACAGCAAGAAACTTACAAAATTATTTTGCAAACAAAGATAACACTTGAGCAAATTTGATCCAAATCATATGGTTTACAGACATTACATAACCACCATTAGGTAATCATCATCATTATTATGTGCATAAATGGAAACAAACTCTTTAGATTGAAAAAAAAACTGCCATCCACGTGTAACATTTATTAAGAACAGGACGTTATTGTTATAAAGGATGCAAGGATGTTGTTGTAACAAAAGCCAAGGCCATTGTGCCCCAGTGCCTCAAGAGTTCCCATCTTACCGAAGTGCCTGGGACACAGATGGCTCCAAATGCACCATGGCAGCAGGTAGACTCAGCGGAGTGAAACACTCATCCCCAATGCAGTTCATGTCCTGAATGGGGTTACCAGGGAAGGCATAGACAAGGACACCGGACGCATTGGACTTGGCCATGTTCTGTACCTGGTGGGGGAGGGGACAATCACAGGATGGCACTGGATCAACACACAACAAATGTCAAAGTTGCCATCCAATTAACTAACTGAATAAATAAACTGGAGACAAGATTTGACTACATTGCAAACTGCACTTTCATTACCTGTGAGATTTGGATGATGAATTTCGGAACACAAAATGTGGTGGTGTAAACTTGAAGTTTTGGGCAAAGGATGTACAATATGAATTCAAGAGAGAAGTTCCTGCCTTCTTCATTCACAAACTCCAACTGTGTTATTTTTTTAACCCTCAAAAGACTGTGATGTCATCATACCTTGGTGAAAAAAGAGCAGGTGCCCTCAGACACCCAGGCCACTGCACCTGCCACAGAGAAAGAGGGCTTGCACCCATCTCCAGCATCAATCAGTTCATATGACCTCTGAGCCCAGCGTCCCATAAGCCAATCATATCTGGCATCTAGTCTCTTGACAATCACTGGCATGCTCCATCCTGTGTGGGAAGAGATGGGATATTAGACACATGCAACTATTGTAGAATTAATTCCACTTTAGAGAGGAAAACGCTGTACTGTTGCACTTGAATGTGTTTATGAAAGAAATGCAACTGAGTATTCAGAGTAAGAGAGTCAGTGACAGTCCGTTTTATTAGTCAAGTTTGACAGCATATGAGGAAATTGGCTAGGTGCGTTGCTCCCAGTTACACACAGTATATACACATGTCCAAAACAAGATAAGATAAGAACGAGCCAAATGTGAATTTAGAATATCAAAACTAAATACAAAAATTATAAAAAATAAGACATGAACATGACTACCGATCCATGTATTAGCAATATTTCAGGCGTAGCATATTAGAAACATGTTGCGGCCATGATGACACCCGTTAATTCTGAGACATAAAGCATGTAGTCCTGCACAGAAATTATATTGCACAGTTCCTGAAAATAAAATTGTACGGCTCTTATTGCACAAGTTATTGTGCAAGATATTGCATTTGGGAGGTGTGAAAGAGCATATCAGTTTCTAACTTGGGGGTCACAATTTCTGTCAATATTGACTTAAAGCAACACAAGCTGCCTCTTACCCTCGCAGGTGAAAGCAGCCTGGGAAAGACCACAGTTGTGTCCTGTGCAGCCCCAGGAATAGAGGACACTGGGGATCCAGTTACCCAGGGCAAACACTGGTACAGGAGAGAAGTGCAACCTGGACAGCACCTCTTTCTTTCTGTAAATAAAATTGCACATTAATATCGTAAACTCTTTTGACATCTTAGTTAAAGCTGAAATCTGGGATTTTTCTCAACATATAAATATTTTATCCATCTCCATTTTGTCCATCCATGGAATTAGGCAGAGCTGGGCTATAGTTCAACATTATTGTTAATTGTCTTTCAATGATATTGTATCGGGATGAGATCCGGATGCTGTCATATTGTGATACACCATTTTGTTGTCTAAATAAACAATGATGAGAAGTTTTAGTTAAAATTTCTCTCATGTGTTCTGAAACATTTGAAGGAATATAATTTTAAACTAGTTTGGTTTGATGCCATACTTTACCAAACAGCAATATTGGATTCTTAACACACACACAATATATACATTACACACACACACACACACACACACACACACACACACACACACACACACACACACACACACACACACACACACACTTTTGACTGGTACTGCATATTGCACCTTTCGCTCCCGGAGGAAGCGAGAACGACAGAGACCGATCGGGGAAATCACAGATTTCAACTTTCAACTCCATCTCTAAGCACCTGTGCATGACGGCGCGGTGGACCTGCTCCCTCATCCAGAGAGCATCATCGACCGCAGAGTCGTCCAGCGACACAAACAGAACCTGGGCGCTCTCCGGCAGATGGACCAGGTCAGCCAGAGACGACTCCGAGCCCCACAGACACTCTAGGAAACCAGATTTGTTTGTGAAGGCGTGAATGATAAGGGATCCCCGCAGACCCTCCGCCGGGTATACAAACTCCCCATCCAAGGTATGGACTTTGAATGTCACCGCTGTGTCCCCCGGCTCGAGTCCTGACGTTTTGGGGCCACTTTTGAGCTTCACGTAGACGGCGTCTTCCCCAGACGGAGCCCGATCCTCGTCTTCTTCGGTCAAGTTGACTCGCCGCCTCAGTCTCGATGTATCAACGCGAATCACATGAGCTGTCACAAGGAACCAAAACATTAACGTCTTCAATGAAACGAAGGACATGTTTCTGCCTCAGATGGGGAGGATTTAAAACCCCGTAAGTTACACGCAGACTGGGAAGCTAAACATTATAACACGTTATTTTTTTCTTTAAAAACGACGTGAAACATCCCCTTCAAGTGACGCGCAGAGCTACGCACCACTAAGCGACTTCCTCTTTAAGGAGGTTTGAGCATAGGCGGGCCACGCCGGGTACGGTGGCCTATACAGGCCAAAAAAGTTAGACACACGCTTCAATGCAATTTATTATTTAGGGATGGATCAGTTGTACGGCGGGTTAAGTAAACGAACTTATTAATGCTTTTCATTGCTTGTTGTTTAAAATCCAATAAAAACATTTTTGAGGAAAAAAAGCTTTTCATATATCCACATTGTTCCGTTTTATGTGTCGCACAGTGCTTTCAGTGGTGTGGCGTTTATGTGTTGGTAACATACAACTCGACAAACAGCCAGGGCTGTCAGTCTACTAAAAGGGCAATTTTTTCCGAGCAAAAGGTAATGCCAATCGGCTGGGCCGGATTAACCATAAGGACGACAGATAATAAGTGTAGACCACTGACTTCCGGTTTCTACTACAGCAGTCATACCAGTTTCCTTTTGGTTGGCGTGACAATGGCACGTTTTCCGCGATGCCCCCAAGATTTACCATGGATAAATGTTAACGACATGCACAGACAAACTTTCACCTGCACCTACCAGCAAACGGGTGAAAAGTTTCAAGTTGTACATATCAAGTTACGTCCACAATTATGAGATTGAACGGACGGGGCCCAAGCAACAAACAACAAAAAATCTGGTTAGATCTTGTTTTTATATCAACCTGTCCCAGACCCTGAATACCGCCAAGTCGGACCCCAACATCGGTATGTTAATTTTGCCATCTAGAAAGCGATCTTTCTCCCTTTAGTAAACTACGTATCTGTCATGGCTGTAGCGTCTCACGCGTGTCGGTGTAATGGCGGTGCACAGCCGGCAGTAGCAACGTTTCCCTACGGGACAAATAGTTGTCGCAGGCGACTATCAAAGCGTCAAAATGGCCCATTCATAATCATTCGGAATCGCAGATTAACATCGTTGAATATCAGCCTAAGAAGCGCTTCTCTACGGGAGTGTGTAGGGGCCGTCATAAACGTGCTATTTATGCATATTCAAAACTAAAACACAAAACTAAGACAGGCAGTGGCCTACATAAGGGAGGACCACTCATTCAGCTTTGAGTGTAGGAATCTACGAATGTCTGACATAAAGAAATTCGGTGCAGGAGGGGGGGGAAACGAGTCCTAATAACAACGCATCGACGCCTATTTTTGCTGTCCTCAAGCTATCGCTGTGCTTAAGCGGATGAATGCTCCGGAAGTGGCGTAGAGATGACAGGTTCCTTTTGTTGCGTTCATCTCAGTTCACGGCACACCTGGCATAATGTCATGAGCTTGTTTATTTTCACAGAGTCTGTGCCACCACACAGATGAACACGCTGTCCTCCTACATTTAACTAGACCCTGGTGCCCTTCGTGAATTTTCTGAAGGATCTCACCTCTCATTGACCTTGGTATGATGATCCTGCTTCCTCTGAGGACAAGGCCATTGTATTCTGACAGCTCTGATTTCGCTTGGACGTACTGTCACATCCATAGGCACACTGCTTAAGTGTTCAGGCCATCCAGTCTTTATGAGCTTCGTGACAGACAGCAGTTCGGTGTCAGCTACTGTCGCCATTCTGATTTCATCCATTTTGCTTGAAGACGCAGGGATCCCCTCAACTACACCAGCCACATAGCATGCCCCCTCACTGTGTGTCAGTCTCTGAGCACATGCTAGCCAGTGGACTGCGTGAGAGGGTGTCTGCGACGATCAGAGTTTTCCCTGGAGCATACTCTGTATTGTATTCAGAAATCACGTCAGGACACAGCACTGTCGCTCGACACAACCTCCCCGTGGCATTCTTTATTTAGACTGACACAGCATCAAAGGCAGACCCGATCAAACAACCCAGAGCCCGCAGGCATCACCAATCGATCCCAGCACAATAGAACAGCACCAAATCAAATGCAGCACTGTCGATGTGTGCATACATAACATTCCCCCCCCCCCCGGCAGGATTTCAAACATGAAAGGTTGACACAAAGTCCTCTAGGTGGCCAGGGCGTAAACGTGTGCGAACAGGTCGCGGGGCGGCCTGAGGCTGGGCAGGAGGAGGTGGGGAGGGAGATGGCAGGGGAAGCTGAGGCCCAGAAATGTCTGGGGCCCATGTAGGAGCTGCATGAAGCCCCGGGGCGTCTCGCCATGCTGAGGGAATGGCTATGGTTGTGTCACCAGCTGTGTGTGGCGGAGCTGACACCTTCCGTAGACGACTGGAGTGCCACCGAGTGCCATCGCTGAGGAGGTAAGTGGCTGAGCCCAGCTGACGGGTGACTTGGAGAGGAGAGGACCAGTATGAAGCCATTTTATTGTCCCTGTGGGGCCTGCGGACCCTGACCCAGTCTGACACATTGATGTCTGGCACCCTGGTATGTTTTGACTGGTCAAACCGTTGCTTCATCCGCGTCTGCTGACGAGTGACTGAGGCTCTGACCCCAGAGGAAGGTGCCTGAGGTGTGGAGGGGCGGAGCCTGTCAAGGGGCATGCACAGTTCCCGGCCTAGCATGAGAGAGGCTGGGGAGACGCCTGTGGTCGAGTGCTGTGTGGCCCGATAGTGCAGCAGAGTGTGACGGATGGCCTGCGTGAAAGAGCACCCTTGGGCCATGTGTGCTCTGAGGCCGTTCTTCAGTGACTGGTGAAAACGTTCAACGCCGCCATTGGCCTGGGGGTGGTAGTACGCAGTGCGTATATGACGGATGCCCTTGCTTTCGAGATAAGCAGTGAACTCAGCAGAGACCAGCTGAGGGCCGTTGTCAGTGGTGATGGCCTTTGGGAGGCCCCAGCGAGAGAAAAGAGAGTCCAGGAAGTCGATGATGATCTGTGAGGTCACAGTGCCGGAAGTGGTGAGTTCAGGCCATTTTGAGTGTAGATCGTAGGCGACCACCATGAAGCGTTGGTGGTGGGGAACTCCATGGATCTCACCACAAATGTCCAACTGCAGGTGTTCCCAGGGCTGAGAGGGCCAGGCGAGAGGTTGTAGGGGTGGGGGAGCCTGGTGGCCAGTCTTGCCACTCACAAGGCAGGCAGAACAGTCCTTCACCAGAGCCTCAATATCTCTGTCTATCCCCGGCCACCACACCAGGTCTCGGCAGCGCTGTTTCAGTTTCACAATGCCCAGGTGGCCTTCATGCGCCGTATTCAAAACACGTGCATGGAGAGCAGCTGGGACCACTGTGCAAAAACCACGTGCCATGCAGGTGTCGTTCCAGCAGGAGAGCTCCTGTCTGACTCGGGCGAACGCAGCCAGCTCCTCTGGGACCTTGTGAGGCCAGCCGTTCTGGATGTAGGTGCGGAGCTGGGAGAGGACAGGGTCCTGTTCGGAGGCTGCCCTCAGCTCCTGCAGAGAGACAGTGGCCTGGAGGGGTGTGTGTAGCATTTGGACAATGTCCTTTTCCACACAGTCAGTGTCCGTCTGTGGAGCTGGGGTGGAGACAGAGCGAGAGAGCAGGTCGGCGACAACATTGTCTCTGCCTGGGGTGAACTGCAGGCTGAAGTTGTACTGGCGGAGGCGGTCAGACCAGCGGTGCAGCCCCAGGGGTTTGTGGCCTGTCCCAGATGTGGACAGCAGCGCTGTCAGGGCCTGGTGATCTGTCCTGAGGGTGAAGGAGCGGCCATAGAGGTAGAGGTGCCACCTTTCACAAGCCCAGATACAGGCTAACGCCTCACGCTCACCCACGGAGTACCGCTGCTCGGTCAGGTTGAGGGCACGGGAGGCGAAGGCAATGGGCTTCTCCACACCGTTCTGGGTTTGAGACAGCACAGCCCCTATCGCTGTGGCTGATGCGTCACAGGTCACAAAGGTGGAGCTGGAGATGTCGAAGTGAGCCAACACTGGTGGTGAAGTCAGTTGAGTCTTGAGATCACGCACAGCGTCACTGCATGCCTTTGACCACACCCATGGCTCGTCCTTACACAGCAGCTGGCGCAGGGGGGCTGTGGTCGCAGAGTACTGGGGAAGAAACCTCAGGTAGTAACTTGTCATACCCAGGAAGGAGGCGACCTGGGCGGCCGAGCTGGGCTCAGGGATGGCCTGAATGGCGTCCACGTTGGATTGTAGTGGAGTCACACCGCTCGCTGACAGCCGGAACCCCACGAAGTCGATGGCTGGCACAGAGAGGACACATTTCTCAGCATTGAGAGTTAGCTTGTGCTTGGACAGGGCTGCGAAGACCATGTTGAGGCGCTTGTCGTGGATTTCACTGGTGGGCCCGTGTACCACTATATCGTCCAGATAAATGGCCACGCCCAGTATGCCAGCCAGCACGGAGACCATGATTTTCTGGAAGCAGCTAGGGGCGGAGCTGAGACCGAAAGGCATCCTGGTGTAGCGAAACACTCCTGCATGTGTCACAAAGGCTGTGAGGTTTCGGCTGCTGGGGTGGAGGGGCACCTGTAAGTACCCCTGTCTGAGGTCGAGCTTGGAGAACACCTCAGAGCCATAGAACTGAGCAGTGAGTTCTTCTGAGGTGGGCAGTGGATACTTATCAGCGACCACTGCCTTATTTACTGCACGTAGATCGACGCAGACACGCAGGCCCCCCGACTTCTTTTTAGCCACCACGAGGTTTGAGACCCAAGGTGATGCGTCCACCGGTTCAATGATGCCAGCTTCCAGCAGTTGTTGCAGCTCGGCGGAGACCCCATCACGGAGAGCCAACGGGATGCGGCGCAGTGGTTGGATGACAGATTTCACAGCAGGGTTGAGGAGAGGTTGATGGGCGACGGCGGAGAGGCAGCCCAGCCCCATAAACAGCGATGGCCACTTCTGCTGCCAAGGTGTGGCAACAGTCAGGATTGCTGCCCCCCTTGTGTCTAAGAGGGAGAACCCCAGAGCGGAGAACAGGTCCAGGCCCATCAGGTTGGCCCCACGGCGTGCCACATGAAAAACTGCATTGGGCACCAGCTTGGTTCCATAGCGGACAGTCACTTGGAGAGAGCCAACCAGATCGATTTTGGAGTCACCATACCCACAGAGGACAGCTGAGGATGCGGACAGTGGCAGTGAACCGAAAAATTGACTGTAGGTATCAACATTCAGGAGAGACACACCTGCACCGGTGTCCAACAGCAGGGGGATGCACACATCATTAATGTTGACTGTGCATGATTTGAATGACACTGGCCCAGAGCTCACCTTGTGAATGACGGCGGTTGAAGACTGGGGGGTGTGGCCCTCTGACCCAGCCGGGAAAGATCGACAGACGTTGGCAAAGTGATTGTGCTTACCGCAGCTACGGCATGTCTGGCCACGGGCAGGGCAGTTCTGAGCCCTTGAAACATGAGACCGAGACCCACACTTACCACAGGACTGTTGAGGGCGGGGCCGAGAACGCTGTCGTTTCAGTTGCAAGATGTCCCCAGTGGAGTCGGCGCCCGCCTCGCTCTGGCTGGGTTGTGTCCCGAGGGGCAGCCGTGAGTAGAGGGAGGAGTCGTTGGCAGCTTGACTGGAGGTGGCCACTTGCTGTGTATTTAGCATAGCAGCACACTCAGCTGCTCCCTCAACCTGTAGTGCGATGGTAATTGCTCTGGACAGCAGCAGATCGTCTTTTTCCAGCAGGAGAGTCTCACGCACCTTTGCGTTGTTGGTGTGTTCGATTAGCTGGTCGCGAACCATCTCGTCCTGAAGCGCGCCAAACTTGCATGAGCTAGCTAGCCCTCGCAAATTAGCTACGTACTGCCGCACAGACTCACCAGGCAGTTGGTGTCGCTGACGGAATATAAATCGCCGAAGGAGGGCACTCTGTGGAGCAGCGAAATGGGTGCTCATAAGTCCCACAGCTTCATCAAAGCTTGTGACGTTCCTCAGAGACCCGAGCACACGATGACCCTCTGCTCCCAAGCAGTGTAGCAACAGAGCCGTCTTCCTAGCCTGGCTCACGTCGTCGAGCCCTGAGGCGATGATGTAATTTTCAAAACTATGTAGGCAGGTGGTGGGAGAGAGATATCAGCCATCCTCGTCGCCAATATTGTATTCAGAAATCACGTCAGGACACAGCGCTGTCGCTCGACACAACCTCTCCGTGGCATTCTTTATTTAGACTGACACAGCATCAAAGGCAGACCCGATCAAACAACCCAGAGCCCGCAGGCATCACCAATCGATCCCAGCACAATAGAACAGCACCAAATCAAATGCAGCACTGTCGATGTGTGCATACATAACACTCTGCTTCTGGGTTAAATCTCATGAGCCTCACGAGAAGACGCTGACATCGTAATGGTACATTGTCCAGGCTGTGGATGTTAATGAGAGGCACTAGCGGCTTGTGGTCAATTACAAGCTTAAACTGCTCCAGTCCATTGAGGTATCTGTCAAACTTCTCGCATGCCCACACACCAGCCAGACATTCATTTTCTATCTGGGCATAGCGTGTTTCTGCTTCTGTGACGCATCTGGAGCAATATGCCACAGGTTTCCACTGCTCCCCATGGAGTTGAAGGAGTACACCTCCCCAATCCATAACTACTTGCATCCGCTGACACAGCAGTGGGCGTGTTCACGTCGTAGTATGCAAGTACTGGTGCAGTTGTCAACAACTCCTTGGTATGTTCAAAAGCTGTTTGTTGTGCGTGACTCCATGTCCATGCATTCTTGTTTTTCATGAGCTCATACAGTGGCTGTCCTACTGTTGAGAGGTTGGGGATGTATCTTCCCAGATAATTTACCATTCCCAGTATCCTTTTCAACTCTTGCACGTCTGCTGGTGGTGACAGCTGCCGAGTGTACATGAGCGTTGGTGTATTGCCTGACGGTGATTCATTAAAACCGGTAAAAGCTAAATAAAGCCTCCATCGCAGTTATTTACAGGTATGTGTCCTGGTCGCTGCACTAGCGCCTCCTCTGGTCGGTTGGGGCGCCTGTTCGGGGCGGAGGGGGAATTGGGTGAATAGCGTGATCCTCCCACAAGCTACGTCCCCCTGGCGAAACTCCTCACCGTCAGGTAAAAAGAAGCGGCTGGCGACTCCACATGTATCGGAGGAGACTTGTGGTAGTCTGCAGCCCTCCCCAGTTTGGCAGAAGGGGTGGAGCAGCGACCGGGACGGCTCGGAAGAGTGGGGTAATTGACCAAGTGCAATTGGGGAGAAAAAGGGGGGAGGAAAAATTGTTGGCAGCACGTGACGCAGAACTAGTTTTAACGTGGACAATTAAGCATCATCTCGCCTTATCTTATGAAATATCAGATTTTGCCTAAGGGAGTCCAGCAGCTCTCACACACAAGGAAATCGACCACCATGAAGGAGCTCTTACGAGGACCGTAGGTCGATGTAATCCATAACACATTACAGCTGTATCTCAGCGCTGACAAATTTATTTGAATTCCACTGAAATATCCATATATTGTAGCGAATTCGGGGGACAACGCAACCACAGGAACTGCCACGGCCGGGAAGCGAACCTGTATCGCCCGCACCGCAGGAGACATCGCTAACCGCTAGACTAAAGGGTCAGACCCGCCAATCAGCGGCCAGCGTGTCTACTAACTAATCCATGCACGTTACAATATTCTCTGTTTTCCCACCAGCAAAAACACAATTTTCACGAATACATAAGTTTTTCAGTGCTCAGTCAGATAATTTTCTGGAATTGTCCTAAAAATTAGCAAATGTGCGAGGATAACAAACAGCAATGAGATCGTAGATTACCGTGATAAAAACGAGATTTCAAAGTATCGTAATTTTTAAAAAATCAAAATTAATCTCTTCCAGGACAGAAACTCCAACCCTTCGTGGACCTGATGGGAGCAAAGTAAATTGGCAATATGTTACCTAAAGAAAGTCACCTGACATAACCAGAGCGAGTATTCAGCTGAAGCGTTTTGATAAAGACTGATTTCATCCCTGCAGGTGTCGCCCGACCAGCTGTGGAGACCATCAAGTCGGATGGATTTAAGTGAAGATGACGTCTCTCTTGTAGGAGCAGTGTAGAGGTGTATGTCTCCTGTAGCTGCATGTTGTCTTACACATACTATAACCGAGCAGAGTGTGGGAAAATAATGTTTATGTAGTGCAAATACAGATCATGAGCTGCATTTTTGGCGAGAAGAGAATTCTGACAAGTGTAAAACAATTTCTATAAACAATGGTAACTACCTTCATTTTGTACAAAATGAAAAAAAACCCTAATAAAACTTCCGATAAAATGTTTTTCACACTAAACTAGAATTTCCTTCACAGTATCAGTGCTCTGTTGGGTATGAAAGTGTATTTATGTCTTATTCGACCCCCAACCCCCACCAAAAAAAGAGAAAAAGATCTCATCACCAAGCCTCTTGTTCTCATAAAAATTCCATAAAAAATCAATAACTAAGATCAAATATATGAAATATAAACATAATACAATTAGAACATGAACGTGACTAACAGAAAGTGAAATCACTAAGTATAAGCGAATGAGGCAGCCCAGCAGCGCGCGGTTCTGGCTCTGGATAACACGGTGAGTTCTGGGTGATTGAGTCGTTTAGTTCCGACATGTAGTGGGAGATCAGTGAACTCACTCACTACATGGACTACAACATAAAAGCGACTTGTGAGGGAGCGTAAAACACTACACGCGGAGTTTGTGCGAAGTAGCGGTGCGCAAAAGAAAGTCCTGGTACCCCCACCCAAAAAAAGCACAAGCGCTTGTATGGTGTAGTTAGCTCCAGGTGGTTTCCGATCCACTTACAGCGCCGAGATGCATCTAAACAAAGCGGTGGGCATGCTGATGGTGACAACGGAACGTGACTTTACACCGAGAAGGCGCATATCTCTCTCTCTCTCTCTCTCTCTCTCTCTCTCTCTCTCTCTCTCTCTCTCTCTCTCTCTCTCTCTCTCTCTCTCTCTCTCTCTCTCTCTCTCTCTCTCTCTCTCTCTCACACACACACACACACAGAAGATAAGAGGATGGTGTAGTATCGTCTAGTGTGTGACACATCATAGCAGCCTCGGTGGCTCGCGTGTAAATCGGACACCATCTCCGGCGCGGTATTAGCGAGCCTTTTGAGTTTATTAAGGATGACTAGGCTGCTGCTACTGGTGGTGTTGTTGGCGGCTCTGTGTCCCCACGGATCGTCTCTGGAGGGTGCAGGTTAGTGAGCAGACTTTAGTTTTGTTTGGCTTGTTCGGAAAACGGGACAGAGACGTTGACACGGCTTTCACGATGGCATGTATTTCTAGCCTGGGTGGTCCTGGTGGGAATGGACCCCACAACCCTGGCAGCGTCACGCGCTCGAAAAGGCATGTCGTTATCTGGGGGCAAAAACACTTCGATAAACTAACAGTTAAACCAATAAGAACAGAACAAATGGCAAATAAATTAACGTCTGACTGGATTTGTTCTATTTGATGGTTAAACGCGAGCACGAGATAAGATAATTAAGACAGACTTATTTACACTGTGAACAATCGGCCTGCATTCAAAGATGGTAACAACGTGGGGGATTTTGCAGATACAATTAAGGTATTTTTTCCACAACTTTTTTATTGAAAATTTCCAATCAAAATATTGTCTACACATATATGAAGTCAATGTTTATACATAAAGAAAAACAGCAACCAAAATTCAACATAGAAAAAAAAGACAAAAAAACACCAAAACAAACCATATAGCCTGGCTGCCTAGCCAATTAGAAAAACAGCCATATCACCACATGTAAATAGATGGGGTGTTAAGTGACCGCAGTTCCTTAACAATTTTAAAGAAAGGACCCCATGTGGTTGTTGAACCCCCTGTGACACATCTTATTTTCTCCATCTTAATAAAATACAAAATGTCCCTGAGCCACATAGAGTGAGATGGAGCAGTGAGTGATTTCCACCGTAATAAAACGAGGCGTCTGGCCAGAAGAGTTGTGAAAGCTACCAGGTCTGCTTTATATGATGGTAATGGCAGGTCAGCAGAAGGGACACCAATGCAAGCTGTTAAAGCTGTCGGCCTAATCGGGATCTCAACACTATTTGAAATTGTTTTAAAAATGTCCAAGCAAAAATTGAATAGGGAAGGGCAGGACCAAGGGCAGGCCTGATGGCATCTGTCACAGGTGGGATCAATGTTATCATACATCGGGGCTAACCTAGCTTTAATCAAATGTGTACGGTGTACAATTTTACATTGAATCAGTCCATGTCTAGCACAAATCGAAGAGGAGTGGACCCGCCAGTGAATTACCTCCCACTGGTTTTCTGTGATCTCTACTCCCAGGTCCTCCTCCACTCCCACCCCACCCCTTAATATGTTGTAATGAAGAGGGGTGCAGCGAGGAAATCAGACCATAGATAGTAGCATAAATAGCAGCAGATGAGGCAGCCCAGCAGCGCGCGGTTCTGGCTCTTTTGAAGACCCTCGCCTTGCACAAAGGCAAGGGTCTTCAAAAAGGGTCAATGGGAGTGTCATCCGGGAGATTGGGAAAGTTAGTCGCCAAAGAGTCGTTAGTACGTCAGTCGCCAGAGTCAATTCTACCACATATGTCCTCCTTCAATGAGTCCAGCATGGACTGCAGGGCCCGCAGGTCAGTGTTAGCCATATTAGCAGCTACATCCGGAGTTGAATGAGGTTTTCTGCGGCCCGTGCGCGTGGAATCAACTTCCTGTTTAGCGGAAGGCATTGCCAGTTTAAAGTACAAAAAAGTAATCTGAACCAGTTAAGTCGCCCAGTGTCCAGAAATGTTAAAAAAACTATTTAAAAATTAAATTTGTCACAAAACAACAGAGAGGCAGACGTCTCACATGCTCGGTGTCCGGCTCCGCCCCGTGCAATTAAGGCATTTCTCTGAAGATTTGGAGCCTTTTGGTGTTTTTAATTTAAAGGCAACTACTTACAAGATCAAAATACCCAATATTGTTAAATTTTCCGTTGAATGACTCAAGGTCTGAGCAGAGCCGCCGCACCATTTAGGCCACTTTGTATTATATTAACTCGTTGATCGGACAAGATGAAGCACTCGGTTTAATACTCCCATCCCTTTTCCTCTTCATCTCCCAGAGTCCGTGGAGGTGTTTTACGCGCGGAAACCGGTGCACGCGCCCGCGGGCACGTCAGTCAAACTGACTTGCAAGGCGGCGTACAACGTCACCTCCTGCGGCTCCGTGCACGTCGAGTGGTTTTTCTCCAGTCAGTGTACGAAGATGAGAGACCCCCGCCGGTACGCCACCGCCGTGAACGAGACGGCGCTGGAGGGGGGCTACGAGAGACGGAGAGAGGTCACGACGGAGATCCTCCACCTGTCCCGGGAGGACGACGGAGACTACCAGTGCAACGCGGCGTGCGACTACGGAGACACGTCGCAGGGTCACATTATCAGAGTGACCTGCGAGTGACAGCTCGCTCTCCATTCACCTGCGTCCACACTGCTGTCCCCCTGCAGCTGGTAGCGGTGGTCGTCAGCCAAGCGTTTCCAGAAATTCGTTAATTTGTGCGTTTTCCTATTTCATGTGCACTGTTCTGCACAGCTTACATCAGTATCAAACTTTGATCTGTAATGAGGATTTCATGTCCGCCATAAACACACAGTTATAAATGATCGTCTGCGAATATAAAACCATGTTTGGGCGCGTTTTTGTCTTTCCAGTCTTGCGACCGACAAAGTGAGAGGTTTTTGTTTTCTATGTCAACCCGGAAGCAAAAACTGCAGAAGTCTGTGATTTAGGGTTGTTTTTTGGGGGGGGGGGGGGTAGGAGCTCCTCTGGTGCGTGCTTGTGTTTTGCCTTTTTGGATTTGCATTTCTCCCCTTCTTTGGTCTTTTATCATTTAAAACAATACAACAACAAAACAAAACAAAAAGAAGAAGAAATTCATCATTGTTCAATCCAGCCACAGCACCCGATGAGACCCTCCCACACATTCTTTTATTTACCATCATATATGTAAATAATCAGGAGTCTCTGTTTTAGGTATGTTTACAGGTGGGCTGCTACAGACCTTTCTTCTATTATGTCATATTCATGATGGACAAGCCTGATGTCCTCCTCTGACTGGGGTACGGTGTTGAGCGTGAATGCTAACTGGAATAAGGCCCGATGATTGTTAGATGGTTACTGTAATAGCAGCATATAGTGGTGTTGAAGGGCATACAGGGCAGTGGGATCTAATCCATCTGTTTGTGCTTGGTTATTCTCCGGTTTCATCATCTCCTTGAGTCATTATGGTTAATATACTACGTACGAGCCTTGTTTCCATTTTTAGTCCTCTTTGTTTCCTAAAGACCCTCCAGCAACCACGTTTATCTGTTTCCCTGTGAGCAAATGGACCGGAGGCCAGCTCCGTCTCAGAGTATTATCGATCATCAATAAATCTGCACAGTTGTCACAGTGAAAGCTATATGTTTACGAACCACACAAGTAAATATGAATGAGTTAAAATAGAAGATAGTAACTAAGGAAGACTGTCATCACCAAAAAATCTATCTATCTATCTATCTATCTATCTATCTATCTATCTATCTATCTATCTATCTATCTATCTATCTATCTATCTATCTATCTATCTATCTATCTATCTATCTATCTGTATATCGATAGTGAGTCAAGTAAATTCTTTATGAGACAGTACAAGCCTGTTTCATGCCATAAGCAGGTCAAATTTGACCCGTTTTCAAGTTTAGATGTGAAACAAGGCTTCATTGCATCCTCAACAATGGCCTACTTAACACAATAAAACACATTTTGATCGTTTTTCTTTTTTTTTATGCCTATAAAAAGTTACATCTGTGGTGTTATGGGTCAAATTTGACCTGGTAGTAATTATGGGTTGTTTATGCAGAGAAATACATAGTAAATGTTGCCAAACCATCATAAAAAATAAATACAACAAAATAAAAATAATATTAATAAAATCCTATGATAGTATAATAAAACTGTAACAATATTAAAATTGTTTCATGCCAAGAAACCGTATTAACTTGAATTCAATTGTACAGTGGCATGCAGCAAATATGATCCTGCACACATACACACACACACACGCGCGCGTGTGCAGACTTTGGCGGAGATGACTCTTGTTTATAAGCCTTGTCCAAAACAAAGTGTTGTTTTTGGAGATTAAATGGACTTTTCTCATCCTTTTCATAGGACAGTATATGCGGTTAATTTCGACCCATATAACACAACAGATGTAAGTGATCATTCTTACACTGTAAAAAGTGTAGGGTAAAAAAACTGGCAGCTGTGGTTGCCAGAACTTTACCAATAATAACTACGGTAGAACTTTTTCTACTATTTGTTACGGTGTATTTCTGTTATAAAAACAATGCAAGACTATTTAACGGTGGAGTAATGTTTTTTGTTTTTTTTCCAGAAAAATGATGTAAAAATTATTGTTTTGGCTGATTTATATATTTACGGTGTCTGACCAAGACAGAAACTGTATTCGACCTAGTTAGTTCACGGTCATGTCATGGTTTGACAGTTTGTCACCATAAAATCTACAGAGATTTTTTTTTACCATGCATAAGACAATACAAACAATTTATTTTGGGAATTTTTTTGTTTATCATTAGCCTGTCATGGTCTTATGATATTGTAGTGTGTTCGGGTTCACCGGGGGGTGTACATGTTAGTTGTACATAGTTGGGGGAGATGTTTCGCAGTTCCAGGGGGGTGGTACACTCTTGCTGGGTCAGGGGTTGGTGGGTCGGGTCTATGGAGAGAGAGACGACCTGTGAGTCGGGTTTAATGGTGATGTGTACGGCGTGGCTGTGGCCGACAACAGCCGTGAATAAAATGATGCTCAGTTGTAAGTTTTGAAGTGTGTTTTTTTAATAGCGGTGAACGCTACAATATATGTGCCTGTTCTGTTCATCATAAGCAATAAAATAGCGTAGAATATCAAAGTAAGCATATGTATGTTATGCTTAAGTATGAATAAAAGCTTACTTATAGCAGATAAAACATTTTACTGGATGATAAGTGTTTTTTCAGTACTTGTTAATGGATTTAAACACCGGCCAATTTGACCCACGAACACTAAAGTTGTGAAACCCTTTTCAAACACAATAGGAGAATTAATGGGGTTTTTTCACCAAGTGGGACAACAGATGTTAAAACTGTAATTAAGTGAAGGGTGTTTGTCAGTCTCTTGTTCAGTTGCTATATCCGTCACTGTCCCTTTCATTTCGGTGCTAATCGCACCCCGCATGAGCTGTGCAACACCAAGCAAAGGGCAGGAAACCACAACCCAGTCTGTTGCACTGGCAGGGCCAGCAGGCCGATATGATTTATCAGAGCCCAGCAACACACCCATATCTTATCCCTTTGTGCATAGCAAACCTGACTAGATTCTGTTGCCAAGTTGTATGATGACAAGGGGACCAAGACATCCCTCATGCCTTCTCCTATATCACAATTTATACCAGTGGTTTTCAAACGATGGGCTGCGACCCACTGGCCAGTTGGGTCGTGGGGGTGTCCACCACAAATACAACATTTATGAGAACACGCCTTGTCTGGTTCATTTTATATCTACTATGCCAAGACTGAAAAGGGGAATACTGCACTGATGGGCGATATAGAGGATTGTTCTTTTTTTTTTTTTGCTTTTAGACAGCTAATGAGAATTTATTGCTTATTTTACTGCACAAAATATTTGATACCCATGAGCTGACGTTCGGTGGGTCCCGCGCCAATAAAAAAGCATCTCCACAGGTGTCAAAGCATGAAAAAGTATGGGATCGCCTGATTTATACAGTACTTTTCAGAGACATTTGTACAGCTGAATACTGCCTGAACCAATAATAGCCCAGAATGCACTCCTTACTGGGACTGAGCACATAACTTTGTTCGTGTCACTGTCTAAACTGCAAACACAGTTGAAAACACGAAAAACCTCAGGTGTACTGTTTCCATCTCCTCTCGTCACTCTTATTCACTTGTTCATTTCTCATCACCCTAAAGGGCAGCGGGGGGCTCCACCACAGAGCAGGAAACCACACGGCTTTCACACTAACAGTAGCAGGATGTTAAGGTGATGCAGGTCAGAGCTTATTGTAAAAAGCGAGGGGGGGGGGTTATCGCTCTGTATATGAAGTATAGCATATGTCATATAGAATGACGCTGATTGACTATATTAACGATACAACTCGGGTTAAATGTCCAGACCTGTCTTCCTATGCTCTAAAACAGATGGTTTTGAATGCATTGGTCTAGGACAGTCCTGTCAAGCCCATGTGTATGGAAAAGTCTCTCTTGTAATTAGAAAAGGATGACTCGCTTGCGGTGCTGTCAAGCGTATAGATCAAGAGCTGCTCCACTGGATACGAGTATATTTTACTAACAAACAACAATGTTTGAACATTTCAATTCAGGGTTGCGAGGAAGGCTTGAGCCTATCCCATCAGGCAATGGGAAATGGACAGGGAGACAACCTGGACAGGTCGCCAGTCAATCACAGCCCACATACACCATGCATATGAGCAGTTAAGAGACACTAATTCACCTAGCATGCATGTCTTTGGTCTGTGGGAGGAAACTCACATAAATACAGGAAGAGCATGCAAACTCAACACAGAAAGGCTGCGACCAAGCCTGCACTGATTGCCAAGCCACCACAAGGCCAGATAACTTCTGGTTCATTCTGTCATAACATGCCCAGTTTTTCCAAATAAAAAAAAAAATAAATTAATAGCTTTGTCCATAATCCAGTGGAGGGCCCAAAAACAGCCTATATAGCAGCAACCCAAAGTGCCTGTCCATGATTGTTCAATTTGTTTTTCAGCACAGCAACATGGATATCCAATATAGATTGGCGGTGTTGGTCATGACTTCCGGTTTTATTTACACATCTCTGGAAGCAACAGATCAAGATGACGGTTCTGACAACTGTACCCATGTGTTATGTTGACAAGGCTTAACTCATATACGTAACTGGTCTTTAATCTACTACCACTTTCGCCTGCTCCCGTTAGGGGTTGCAGCAGCGGATCATCCGTTTCTATTTCTTCCTGTCTTCTGCATCTTCCTCTGTCACACCAGCCACCTGCGTGTCCTCCCTCACCACATCCATAAACCTCCTCTTTGGCCTTCCTCTTTTCCTCTTCCCTGGCAGCTCTGTAGACGTAACTGGTCTTTAACGGGCACTGGGAATCCTTTAAGACACCCATCAGATGGCTTCGATCAAGGTTTTTGATTTGAATTAAAAATGCACAAACATTTATGTACATCCTGCAAAAAGGAGACCCTTTATTGTGTAAAATGTGACCCGTTAAAGAGCTGTTTATATAATATTCTCACAAATGTCCCATTTTTAACTAAGAAAAAGGCAGTTGTTGGAGACAGGCATCAACCGCCTGTCTTTTTTTTCAGTCAAACTAATAAAAAAAACAACAACAACAAAATATCTGCTTGGTTAAACATTGGATTTTCAGCAGCTGTTTTTTTTTTGATCCAAGTTATAAAGTGAAGTAAAGAAATATTTAAAAGACATACACAAAAAATATTATAATCTTAAAATGCAAGCCTTTTAAAGAATCCCTCCAAAGGTACATCATGTGAAAAAAATCATATAATAGCAAAACATAATAATACTCAATTGAACAATGAAAAGTAATTGTATGTCCTTGCTCCCTCCACAGGGAGGTTCGAGATCAGGATTAGTGATACAACAGCATCCTTGGATCAAATAGATGTTCAGTGTCTTACTTGGGGAGAGTCCAGCAGTGGCAATGCTCACCAAAACAAAGCATGACCCCTTGGGTGACCTGATCGAAGGACAATCTCTCCCACTGCTACAGCATCCCAGGGACAACGAAATGTGACACAATATGAGAGGGAGGCAAATTTGCAATGTCCTGAGCACATGGTACAGGCCTTAGCCTGGTGGGACACCCTTAATGAGGCAATGAGTGTTGACCAAAAGGGATGCATTGTCTTCAGGAACTCATTCTCATACCTACTGGCTCTAAGGCCTCTCCCAATACTGACAGGACACGGTGTGAAAGACCTGGAATGCTTTCTGCTGTGGCTAAACCGTTTGTGTTTATGTGAAATTTCTAGATGTCACAGCAAGACCAGAGGTAACACCCATTTTTAGTGTCAGTCTAAATTTAGCAGAGAGAGGACAAATTTGAGGAAACCTCAGGGAGCTGCTTGTTGATTGGACGAAGATCCTACATGGATCTCATGAACGCAAAGAAACGAAAGTTTCTAGGGGTGATAGCTTGCTTAAACAGATCTTTGCAGACAAATACACTGAACCTGGTTTTGGTAACAATAACTAATACTGAACAGCACCTCCCACCTACCCCAATATTCATTCATTAAACAGATTCACACCAGAGAGCAATCAAATCTCCTCCTGTTGCCCATTGAACAGCTGCACTGCAGCATTCGGTTAGGTGCCTTGCTCAAGAGCACCATGACAGGAATTTTGCAGGGGGAGGAAAATAGCTCAATTTTTCCCAGCTCCCCTACCCCCTCCTTTTTTTCTTCCTAATTGCATCCGGCCAATTACCCTTCTACTCTGTAGTACTCTGTACTCTTTCGAGCCATCCTGGTTGTTGCTCCACCCCGTGCTGATCCGGGGAGGGCCGTGGACTACCCAGCCCCATTGAATCCATTACTTCATCTTCCACAGTCTGATTTCAGTGAGTTGTTTCAGTCTTATGGTGACTTATCTAGTGTCGCAAACATGGGAGGTGGGCTGAGTGACATCAGCATTTCTGTGATAAGCCAGGCTTGGCGAATTTGCTCTGCAGGAACACCCTGGGCACACACAGCCCCTCCTTCTTATTGACCGTCTCTCTGAGGACATAGTCATTAGCCACTGAGTGAAAGCCAGCCCCCTCAAACAGCTCAGCCAGGAGCTCTGGAGATGGAAAAACAATTAACTGGTTAAGAACTTTGGGTGGATGGAAAAAAAAATCTTGAAAGAAGGTCAGAGTGGGAATTTGTGTAAAGAGGACAGGTGGAATAAATATTGCTTCAATAAACTATATGAAACAAGTTGAAAATGTCTCATCTATACCAATTAGAATTTAGTTTTATTCTGCTTAGAAATATCTCTATACTGCTCCAATATATTGATTCCAAGATCAAATATTTGACAATACTTATTAAACAGTAGTATACTAGTATCTACATTCTGTTTTTTTTTTTGCAACACCTGATATTTGAAAGACAAATTCCTTTGGGACCAACATGGCTCTGTTTTATGTTAAAGAGCATGCATTAAGACTTGTCACGACACCAGGAACAAAGACACTGTTAGATGTGAAGTACCACATGAACCTGGCCACCAACTCACTCACAAACTGATGTTTAGCAGTGCAATCTGCATAGATTCGAGGTGGGGTGGTGATGGCCACTTCAAAAAAATATATATGTTGTAAGATGTTAAAGATTTTGACTTTTTTAAAAAATTAACTTTATAATCCTCCTTAGTAAACAAATCGGCAAAATACATCTTTTCTGCATCCCAACCGCTATTAATCTTTTAGCCTCTCCCTTGTATTCTCTTACTTGGTATTGTCCATTCAGTTTCATTCAAGGTAGGATTTCACAGACATGCCATCACCAGAGATGCAAGTAAAGACATGGTCTTCTATCCCCTTTACAGTGCTCAAACAAATCAATATTTTGATGATAGTTTTAAAGCGTTTCTTCATCTATATAATCTTCTGACTGAATCCACCATCCATCTAACCTGTGTCAAACCTACTCTGTTTCCCTCATCCCTTCATCCCGTCATCTGTCTATGCCTTGTCTTTCACTCTGTCTATCAATCCTTTCATCTGTTTCTGCCCCTGTCAGTATTGTTTCCCCACTGTGGGGAGTGGATCACCCACTCCCATCAATGAAATAACAATTAAAAAAACAAAACAAGTGCTCACCTTTGGAGAAGAAGTATGACCTGGTACCATCTTGACGAACATAGAAGTTTTCCCCCAGTTTGCTGCCAAGTTTAAATCGGACCATGGCATGGTCATACAGACCATAGTCTCTGAACAGGATGATGCCTCCTGGCTTCAGCACCTGGAAGCCAAAAAATACGTTTCTTCTCAACATTACAATCAGCTTGTGTTAAAGCTTGCAGCCAAGTTGGGTAACAATTTCTAGCCATCAGCCAAATGCTGCTAAATGCATGCCTGTGGCTTACAAGTCCGTCAAATTTAAAAGCCACCTTGGTGGATAAGGAACCATCATTTGAATGCTGCAATGGAGTGAAGATTTCAGATGGCTGGTGGATACAATGAAAGTGACTAGATGTTAATTTGTTACCAACAAAGTCATGCATATTATGGACTGTTGGTAGCACAGTCAGGAGCAAGATTCATTCAAATCCTTGATTTGAAAATCTTAACCATTTAGTTAAATTTCTTGACTAGAAGTCAAGATTTTATTCAGTGTACCTGCAAAATATTGTGTGTGCTGATGGGGACCAGTAGTTATAAAAGAACTACATCACCATAACTTAACAGCAGTTGATTAATTTATCAAAATATATAATGCAATAGGTGGAATGACTATAAGTCAAAAACCCATTACAAGACTGGTCATCTGTTCCAGGACTGAACCCCCCCAGTATCTTGACTAGGGATCGACCGATTATTGGTATGGCCGATTATTGGCTTAGATATTAATCATTTTTCATATTATCGCTATTGCCATATTTTTATCAAAAAAGAGTCCGATGTGCAACATGCGCACCTCCGACACACCCCTCACTCTTCTGAAGCACAGCACGACACTCACTCCAACAACACAAACACAGATGGGAAGCATCGAGGAGTCAGATCACTTTTCTAAGGTAAGAGGAGATGCTAGATTCCATAAAACCTACTCAGTTGGTAAGAAAAGCATGCCATAACATTAGTTACAAAACTCACTCTATAACATTAGTTTCTCCGCCTCTCTCCCCCTCCCACACACACACCAAAGAGTATAATGTCGGTCTGACATGAATTCGACACCAGGTTGTCAATTCAAACAGAGAACACAATTTCCATTGCTGTGCTTAGCCTTCAACTGTAACTAGGCTAAAAGAAAAAAGCTGATGTGTGATATTTTAGCTATATACAGAGTGTTATTGTCAGTGTTGTGTATGAACGTGTCAGACGGCCCTTTCACGTGGAACTACATTCTCTAAACCACAGAACGTCTGTCTGATTCTGCTGATCTGCAGCGTAACAATGTGCGCTGCATAGGTGCACTTACGCAAATGAATATGGACATTCTGCGGTTGGGAGAATGTAGTTCCACATGAAAGGGCCGTCTGACGGCAAGATAAAGCGATGAAAATATTCAAAAAAATAGCGTACTCTTAAATGGATTTTATTTGTTTAGGTGAGCCTTTTTTTAAGTGGCTAAAATTTATTTTGTCCATGTCCCCATCTGCAGCAATACATTCCTCAACTTCCGTGCTGGCTACTCCTGCTAAACCTCCAACTGGGAGTGCACAGACTCCCATCTACTGCAGGTAATACACTGACTATCGATAAGTACCTCATGCAACCCCACTTCAAAAAACCTGACATATCACTTTAAAGATAAGAGAAAGGGGAAAATAATGACACTACATGTACATTTTTCCATTCAGTTCGTCAAAACCTGCTGGGAGCACTTCAACCAATTTATGTGGAGTTATTTTAATATTATAATTATTCACTTTGATCAAAGTTTACTTCCTGCTGTCCATGCTGTTTAATTCATTCCATTTTTGTGTTTTGGAAGTTATTTATTTTTATTTAAAAAAGAATTCCATTCAGATTGTCATCTAGTGCCTTGAATATCATGCACTTTATTTTTATTTTTTCTGTTTTACACAAAATTCAATTAAATATATGTTCATTTAAAGGCAGCCTTGTGTTGGGGTTTGTGTTGCTGTAAATTTTGGCACAATTTTTTTTTTACATTTACTGCAACTGAATATCGGCCCCAAATATCGGCAACCGGCCTCCATAACTTACCAATACTCGGTATCGGCCCTGAAAAAACCATATTGATCGACCCCTAGTCTTGACACATTTTTCTGGCGCTGTTATTGTGCTACTGCTAAATGTTTCCAAACATTCCTACTTTTAAATCTAAATTTCTCCAAACTTAACTGATCTGTTTTAGAAGTATACCGGCTAAGATTGCCACCCGTGTCTCTTACCCTGAAAATGTTCTCCAGGACCTGACTCATCTTGTCAGGGTGGATGGCTGACAGGACGAAGATTAGCGTGACAACATCCACGCTGCCCTCCACAATGTTTTCCTTCAAGTCATCTCTGGTCAGGTCACACTGGAAGGCACTGCAGCGCTCAGGGCAGTATAGAGGGTTTTGCTGTCAACAACAAAAGAATAGAGCTGCGGTCAATTATATCACTCTGCAGGGTTGTTTTTTTTTTTTACAAGTATTTTTGATTTGTATCTTATTAATACTCAGTGCAGTATTAATATCAATTTCTGTGAGTACTGTGTAGTAGGCAACAACTATTCCAAATATTTTGCCTATATTTTTGCACATAAATAACATAGTTTTTGCTTTGTAAATATGTCATACAAGCCCCTACATGTAAAGGTATAGAACCTATTTTGCTACTGCAAACTGATTTTACTACCTCTCATATACAGATTTAATGACAATATCTACCACTACTACTTTCAGCTGCTCCCGTTAGGGGTCACCACAGTGGATCATTCGTTTCCCTTTCTTCCTGTCCTCTGCATCTTCCTCTGTCACACCAGCCACCTGCATGTCCTCTCTCACCACATCCACAAACCTCCTCTTTGGCCTTCCTCTTTCCTGGCAGCTCCATATTCAGCATCCTTCTCCCAATATACCCAGCATCTCTGCTCGACGCATGTCCAAGCCATCTCAATCTTGCCTCGCTTGCTTTGTCTGCAAACCATCCAACCTGAGTTGTCCCTCTAATATACTCATTCCTAATCCTGTCCTTCTTTGTCACTCCCAATGAAAATCTTAGCATCTTCATGCAAATATAATATCTATGCCTATTTGCACTGTTTTATCTACACAGAGGTCTACATTTCTAATTTACAGAGAACATCAAACTTCTAAATATATTGTGTTATGCATACAGACAGCAAATCAATTCTAATTTCCAGTATTATAATGAATAAGTTTGTGGAAGTAATAATAATAATAATAATAATAATAAGTTATGAAGAAGAACAGGATTAGGAACGATTACATTACAGGGACAGCTCAGATTGGACGGTTTGGAGACAAAACAAGACAGGCAAGATTGAGATGGGTTGGACAAGTGTGGAGGAGAGATGCTGGGTATACTGGGAGAATGATGCTCAATATGGAGCTGCCAGGGAAGAGGAAAAGAAGAAGGCCAAAGAGGAGGTTTATGGATGTGGTGAGGGAGGACATGCAGGTGGCTGGTGTGACAGATGAAGATACAGAGGACAGGAAGAAATGGAAACGGATGATCCGCTGTGGTGACCCCTAATGGGAGCAGCCGAAAGTAATAGTAGTAGTATCATGAATAAGTTTGTGGGGAAAAAAACCCAAACAGATTCTGTATTTGACTACAGACTTTATCATAAATTAATTTAACAAATTCAGGGAAGGAGTTTAGTGAGTACACTTGCTCTTTTTCACCAATGTTCTGCTTTACCTTCATACTGTTACACACATTTAACATGGAAGCTGCCCAGTGCAAACAGTCTAATAAACTGGCCATCTGGAATTCTTGTAACAGTTTCTAATGAAAGGGGGACGATAGTGCAATTCACTTGTTATGTTGTCCTGGGGAGTAGTCTTACTTTGACAAAGTCCACAGCTCGGGGTGAGAAGTCACAGGCGTAAACAAAGATGTTGAGGTCCTCCTCCAGGAGAGGGAAGATACAGTTTCCTACCCCACAGCCAGCCTCCAGCAACACCAGCCTCTGGGACTCGAACTGGCAACCAGGCAGGAAATAAGAAAACAGATAAAAATAAATTTTATATGTAATAAAAAAGAAAAACAATGGGCCTCATTTATCAATCGTTCATATGTACAAATTTGTTCTTATACACTCATGGAAGCCCTGAAGTTTGTCCCAGAGACCAGTGTAGAACATGGGTAACCCTGAATTTAGACAACAATTGGCCAACACTGATGTCTTTGCAAGCCCGAGTGATTGCTTGTTGCAAGAGGTAGACTAGATGTAGGGGGAAGGAATTACAAATAACCATTAGGCTTTGCTACGGACTGTCACACAACCTTGAGCGCTAAAAAATTCTATGGGTGTGTAAGAACAAATTTGTACGCATGAACGACTGATGAATGAGGCCCAATATCCTTATTACTCATGAAACAGAATAACATCATCAAATTCAGTGGTGACAATATATAGAAGAGGTCCAATTGCTTATTACATAGCCGACCTTATATGACGTTTTGCCCTCAATATATTTCCGCTGAATATGACTTGAAAACTCAATTAATCAAATATGTTTAATTGTCTCACTAAGGAAAACCTACGTTTGAACAAATGGTCTTAAAATTGTGTACATGATGCATCTTATACTATTGTTTTGGCTCATCACTTGTCTTTCTCCTGCATAAAGGCGACTCGTTATTACACGCCTGGTTTTACCTCTCGGCATGCCTTGAGCTCCTCAAACTCCCTAGTTGTCCAGTGTCTGTCCTTGAAGAAATTCGTGGCGTTTCTTTTATAGAACAGATCCCAGTTTTTCTGTGCGTCCTTTTCCAACTTCATCTGCTTAAAGTCGGACACCAGAATTCGGTCACTTGAGAGTTTCTCCAACTCCTGCTGGGTCAAAGTTCTCGCGGTGGTGGTTTTGGTTTGTCCAGGGATGCATGGAGACATTTCGACTTTCGCTTCATCAGTCCCGACGTCCTGATCTTTCGCTGATGCCATAGCGAACCTGGTTTTGCCCAAAGAGCAGCTGGATCCCCAAAGACTATCCTGTGCCCTGTGCCCTGCTGTCTTCCATCCACAATTCGAAACTGTCTCGAACTACCCAATTTTGTCAACGACAAAAAGTTAATGGTGTCATATTTCGTAATGAATCATATATATATATATATATATATATATATATATATATATATATATATATATATATATATATATTAGAACAACAGCTGATTATTAACAGCTTACTAAGGCAACAGTTCTCCTTTCCACACGAAATGTGCAGGCAACTTGTCCACCGTAGAAAACCCTCCGTGTGAAAATGGGTTCCTTCGTGTTTGAAGCCATCAATTTCAAATTTGAATTTCAAATCTTAGCCCTTTATTGAAAAGAAAAATGCATGTCAAGCCCCATGAAATGCTATTTCAAGTGTGTCTTACAGGCTATATTTCAATTTTACGAAGAGAGCGATGGCTAATACTTTATTCCACAAGGCATATCGGTGATATTTTACGACCGGAACAAAACAGGAAAAGGAGTAGCCACGTGACGTAAGACTGTTTTGCTAAAGTTTAGCCAGCAGGCTAGCTTCGTCTTGTTGACTTATGTTATTGAGTTATCGTTGTTTGAGCTAGCCTCCGATCTATTTCTCTTAGTATCTGAGACAAATGGGAAACTGAAACTTTTAAAAAGGAGCCATGAACGGCAGCACTACGCCACTCTTAGACAAAGAGGAGCATGTTTTGAAGCTCGGAGAGAGCTTCGAAAAGAGGCCAAAATCTTCCTTTCATACAATTAGATGTGAGTGTCAAAGGAGTATCAGGCGGTGCACGACATTTGCATTCTACTCGTCGAAAGAGGAAGAGAACCAATTAAAATGGAGAACCAGTGTGGCGTACATTGTTTTACTTGGGACAGTTATCGCTCCTCTTGCACAACCTCGGATAGTCATTTAAGTGAATTAGCTTCGGATGTTTGAGCCACTTTTTAACTTTGTATCTTTACCAGAAGGCAACGTTAATTTACCAGACTACCAAGTTTATTTTTGCTGTCAGTTGTTTTGTTAGTTTTGACATTTCAAAAATTCAAAATTGGGAGAACGGAAAATGCAACTTTGATCTTAATGGAATGATATTTGATGACGTTAAATTGCTCGCATTTTGTGTAATCGTTGCTTTTAGCTCCGGCACTTAAAAACTGGTACAGTTGCCATACGACCTTATTCAAAGCAAAGTTTCCAATGTCCCTTCTCTACAGATGACTTTAAACCTGCGTCTATCGACACGAGCTGTGAGGGAGAGCTGCAAGTTGGAAAAGGGGATGAAGTCACGATAACATTACCTCACATTCCAGTAAGATTATTCTTTTGTAAACTAGCGAAAGTCTTCTGTTAGCACCATGGTCCTCTCTATCTAAAATAATGCACAGGACAGGAAACGAAACTTTCCTTTACCAACCACCATAGTTGACAAGATACCTAAACTCATCAGCTGCATTCTCTCTTTTACCTGACAAGTATGGCTTTACAGCAGAGGAGGATCTCTGCAGAATGATCGCTAACCAGCACTGGACTTAACAGGATGTGTTGATCATTTATAGTTGGTTAACTTTCTCAATCACACACTTGTCTATCTTTTATTTGTCCTTTTTACCCCAAAATGGCACGTTATCATTGGTTACATTCCCTCTTGAAACTAGTTGAATGACATGGCATCAATCAGTAAATAGTTTATGTTAATGAACTAGTTTTAAGAAAACTGCAAGCAGGATGCGTTGGACATTTTAGATGTCAGGGTTGGCAGTAGAGAAAACCTGGACTGCGGGAGGTCCTCAGTTCAGTTTCTGTAATAGTTAATGTTAACATTGTATCCACTGATAATGAAGAAATCTTCTGTAGCAGTGCTGCTGAGCAACTCACCTACTCACTCTTTTGAAAGGGACGTCAGATAAATGTTAATTTTGGAAAGATTAACAATGGCACATGGAGAACTTAGTAGAGTTGGTATGACATTAAATAGATCAGAATTAAATATTGAAAATTCAGTGTAATTTCATTCCCATATAATTCTTGATTTTTATATACAAGGAATCCTTAACTTCTATTACAGCATATTTTACATTTTATAATTTTATCATGTATAAGTCTTATGTGAGCAACTTGCCAATTCAAATTTCTGGTATATGAAGATTTGTCAAATAAACCTGATTCAGATTTTTAATGTACTGACAAAACAGAACCAACATGTCCCCCTAGAGTATAAATGTGACACATCAACAATGATGCACACAGTGCCTTGCAAAAGTATTTAACCCCCTTGACAGTCATCACTAATTTCCGGATTATAAAAGATACTCACACATCTGTTCCTGAACAATATTATTTTTGTGAACCCATTAGCTCTAACAGCATGTTCCCAAAGGCAAAATAAGTTATGTTTTGCTGGCTTTTTATAAGTAAATTAAAAACTAAAATATAGTGCTTGCACAAATATTCAACCCCTTGTGCTCTGAACGCTCCAAGTTTACACAAATAAGAAATGATCCCTGAAACAAACTCAGGTAAACACAATTGGACATAATTAGTGTGCACCACAAGTAACGGTCTCATTTATGGGTATAAAAAGCACTCTGTGTAAAGTTCATTAGCCGGGCATGAACTCCATCAGAAAATGAAGACAAAGGAGCATAATACTGAAGTAAGAGACAAAGTGATTAAAATGCAGAAGGTGGGAAAGGGATACCAAACAATATCCAAGTGTTTGGATGTCCCACAGAACACTGTTGGATTCATTGTCAGAAAGTGGAAAGTGTATCACACCACCGACGCTTTGTAAGACAGGCCATCCCTAAAGCTAAGTGTCCAAGCAAGACATGGGCTGGTGAGGAAATCCACAGACGATCCTGCAATCACTTTGAAGGAGCTCCAGAGCAGTGTCTTAAACTGGAGTAAATGTGCATAAGTCAACCATATCATGGGCTCTCCATAAATCTGGCCTATATGGGAGGGTGGCAAGAAAGAAGCAATTGCTCGGAACTATGCATACAAAAGCACGCTTGGAGTTTGTTACCAAGCATGAGAGAGTCCCAGTTAGGATGCGGGTAAAGGTTTTGTGGTCAGATGAGACGAAAGTTGAGCTTTTTGGCCAAAACTCAAAGTGTTATGTGTGGCGCAAACCTAGCACTACTCATGCCCTAAAAAACACCCTCCCTACAATGAAGCATGGTGGCGGTAGCATAATGCTATGGGGTTGCTTTTCATCTGCAGGCACTGCAAACCTTGTTCAAATTGAGGGAAGAATGGATGGAGCTAAATGCAGGGAAATATTGGAGGAAAATCTGTTGCAGTCTGCCATAAACCTGAATCTTGGGAGACGGTTCACCTTCCAGTAGGACAATAATCCCACGCACAAGGCTAAATCAACAACGGCATGGCTCAGCAACAAAAAGGTGAATGTTTTGGAGTGGCCAAGCCAAGGTCTGGACCTCAACTCCATTGAAAATCTGTGGCACAGACTGAAAATCGCAGTCCAGAGGCACCATCCCACCAACCTGCAAGACCTGTACAAATTCTGCCAAGAAGAATCAGCAAAAATTAATCCAGAAGAATGTGCAAAGCTTGTACATACTTACCCCAAGAGAATCGTGGCTGTTATTGCAGCAAAAGGGTATTCTACAAAGTATTGATATGTGGGGGTTGAATGCAAGCACTATATTTTAGTTTTTAATTTATTTTTAAAAAAAAGTCAGCGAAACATAAGTTATTTTGGCTTTGGGAACATGTTGTTAGAGCTTGTGGGTTCACAAAAACAATATTGTTCAGGAACAGATGTGTGAGTGTCTTTTATAATCTAGAAATTAGTGATGACTGTCAAGGGGGTTGAATATTTTTGCAAGGCACTGTATTTAGACCTGGAGGGTGAATCCCATTTAAGTACTTATTAAACCTGTTGTCCTCTCAGGGTTCCACACCTCCCATGACAGTATTCAAAGGGAACAAGCGGCCGTACCAAAAAGACTGTGTGCTCATCATCAACCACGACACGGGCGAGTTTGTCCTAGAGAAACTAAGCAGCAGCATCCAGGTCAAGAAAACCAGGTGAGAGGACAAAGGTCATCAACCAGGCAACTTTGAAAGTTTTCACAAGTTGAAATATTTTTCCTCTGGATTTCCTTCGGGTGCTCTTATTTCCTCCCACAGTCCAAAGACATGTAGGTCTAAATTGTCCCTAGATTGTCTAAATTGTCGCTAGGTGTGTGTGTGTGTGTGTGTGTGTGTGTGTGTGATGGCCTGGCGGTATGTACGGGGTGTCTCCCCGCCTGCCGTTCAATGACTGCTGGGATAGGCTCCAGCATCTCCGCGACCCTGAGAGCAGGATACATGGTTTCGATAATGGATGGATGGATGGAATGAAACATTTTTGGAGATTTGTCATCTAAAAAAAAAGGTCATAAAATCATTTTGGCTAAGGATGTCCTGTTGTTTAAACCAGATGGGAGCCAAGGCTCACCAACCAAGGCTCAGGCCTCATTAATCAATCAATCAATCAAGTTGCATTTTATATACAGCATCATGGATTGCATATCCTCCCTTTTCGCAATATAATTAAATTCTCTTTATATGCATGAATGTTAGATAAGCTGGATTGAAGAAGTTTATTCTAAACATGGAGTTTAAGCATTCACTTTTCAAAATGTGAACAACCCAGGCTTTAATGGGGTCATTATTTTGACAGTTGTGGATGAAGTGCCCATTTATCTGTACATGGTGTTGTTTCTTTTTAAGTGGGCTATATATTGATATAGAATAATTTGATCCTCTGTTCCTCCACGAGGAGAAATCTGATAATGGGTTAATAAGTGGGGTGTCTGTTCAAATTGGGATATTTCTCTTTTTCAAGAAAAGATTGATTGTGTGCCTACATTGTCCCTCTGTACTTTTCAGGGCGGAGGGGAGCAGTAAAATCCAGGCCCGGATCGAGCAGCAGTCGGTACGGTCCACCCAACCTACCTCCCAGTTCCGAGCCCCCACCAAGCCTGGTGCGGGTATCAAGACCTCCCCCTCCCCATCCAAAGATAACCCTTCTCCAGAACCCCAGCTTGATGACATCAAGAGAGGTGAGGAGGCCCCACCTCAGTCCCAGCCCATGTCATAATATTAATAGTAAAAAACGCAAATAGATCCTCAAAGTAACATACATTTTCCACCCAAATAAGGGATTGGGGTTTCTTTGCCTTACCAGACTAATTGGAAAATGAATAGGGGTATACAGTATTGCCTCAAGCTATGTCCAACAGCAACACTGACAATTTTTCTGAAACCATTTAGATTCAGTTTGGGCTTTCGTATCTGTTAAGGTGGGTATGAACCAACTTTGAAACTGCAGTGAGAAAAATGTAAATTATCGTTAGCATTAACTAGCTTAGCATCTCAACATTTGACTCTGATGTGACCTGCTCTGAGCTTTCTAGCTGAGAGACAGCAGCTGTGGTTGTAGAGAAATGTTGGCTTTGTGACACACATCTGCACTTAGTTAGCAAATATTTTAAACTGGATTACGTTTATGAAACATACAATAATTTCCTATAGTTTCTAATTTCCTTGTTTTACTTGTTTGAAAAATGAAATGATTTGGAAATGGGAACTAGAAATCCTATTCATTTTCGCCACTGTCAAAAAAATGTTGGAGCTGGAAGTTATCCGGAAGCCCTGAAATGACGGTTCTTCGATTGTCTATAGGCTTGCCCTGGTGGGCTGTTTTTTCCAGGTTAGATCAAGACTGGTGCTGTTAGCGCAACACTGTCAAAACCCATATTCTATTTTTACGAAATATTTTATTACTGCGGCAGTGCAAACATAAGGCAACAAGGGAAATTAATGACCATGCAACAACACTCCAAACGTGATAATCGCTAATGAGTCAGAGTTGGTGTCATTGTCCTGTAACGTGTTGTTGCATCCCTCTATTTCAGTGTAACAGTGGGTTAACTAAAGTCTCACGGAGAGGTGTTTCCAACTTTCAAGTAATTCTGCTACAGGATGGGCATTAACATCCTCTAGTGGTCAAAGGTGGTATTTCATGTTACCAACTATTCTCTCAAGAGGCATCGCTCCATTGAATCTAATGAAGGTTGTATCTTTCTGCATTCAAGGCCCCTTTCATGAGTTGCCAAAACCTCTAATTAAACACTGATTATGTTTTTAACTATAGGGGGATCACACAAGGTATAGGGTATCATATAGAAATTGCTGTTATGTTATCGTTTGTTTTTTTCTGCTTCATAATTGTTGTTATGCACCCCTGTGCTGCCATAGTTTTGTAATTTCATTAGTATTTAAGTGGATGGATTATTCGATTGATGGATACAAGGTCAAAATGTAATTTTGCTGGAATTCTTCCAGCCATTCCTTTAATCCCTGACTGATTCTGTACTGCCCCTGCTGGTCACAGAGCTGCGTGCGGAGGTGGAGGTGATAGAGCAGATGAGCAGCAGTGGGAGCAGTAGTTCCTCAGACTCTGGCAGTGGAGATGACAGCTCCAGCAGTGATGGCGAGCATGACGCCCCCCTGACTCACGGGCAGACCTCCCCCAGCCGCCACTCCTCAGCCAATGGGGGGGCGGACAGACAGCATGGCAGCAGCCAGCTCATGAGCACACTCAGTGAGTTCTCTAATCACTTTAGAGAAAATATGTACCGCAAATAATATTCCTGGGAAATCGGCACAGACCTGAACTTATTGCATTGGCAAGAACAGGCTAAATGTTTTAACCTACAGTGGGGATTTTCTCTTGGCTGTGTTTTTCTTTTCTTTTTTTAAAAATCTATTTGTTGGGTTTTGCAATTTGTTTAATATGACACAAACAAACAATCAATCATATGCATCCCCTCCCTCTTTCCCTCCCTCCCATCCCCAGAGCAGAGATAAACAGGAAGAAAAGAAGGGGGGGTGTTGGCATTAAAAGACCATCGAGTACAGAATAGGTTGTGGGAAAGGTCAGAATACAGAAGCAAAGCCAGCAGCAATACACGGAATCCATATATATGTTGCAGGTAGCACAGGTAACATAATCAGATGAAAGACAAAATTAGCATTGTGTGAAGATGATGTCTAGCATCATGTGTAAACCCCCAAATCATGCCATTACAGTAACAATAAGGTTCCTGCAGTACATGCATGGACCCCTAAAGAAAAAGGAGGTTGAAACAGTGGACCATCCAATCACAGCTTTGATACAAGGAGGCAGCATAGTTGAGAGGACACAGAATTGTAAACAGCAGTGGTGACAGTAGTGAATGGTTAACTTTGTTGTGTTGAAGCAGCATCATAGGAGTCACGTGATGCATAGACAGTGCGCAGTGTGCCAGCATGTCAGCTTTTGTGACAAAATCACTTCACGATGTAAGATTTGTTACTTTGTCCCTGCTGCCCATATTTTTTTTTTTTTTTTGGTGAGACATGGACCGATTTTAGCTATTGTGTTTTTGCATCTTCTGAATTATGGCTAAATAGTTTCATTCCGAAATGCAAAATCTCCACTTTGATTTAAGGAAATATATATTCTGCAAGAAACTGATTTATTTCCAACAGACTGACTGTCAATATGTTAAATCCAAAGACGATCCTTCCCTCAAAAACAACAGTTTCAGAAGCTGAGCTCTCCAAGTGACTTACTGTGTCACAGCAATACAAAACGCTGTCATCTTTCACGCCAACAATCATTTAGCTGTTGTGGGTGTGAATAACCCCTTTTGGAGTTGGTGATAAAAAACCACAACAGGTGGGCTTCTGGGTAGCATAGCGGTTTATTCCGTTGCCTACCAACATGGGGATCGCTGATTTGAATCCCCTGTTACTTCCAGCTTGGTCGGGTGTCCCTACAGACACAATTGGCCGTGTCTGCAGGTGGGAAGCCAGATGTGGGTATGTGTCTTGGTCGCTGCACTAGCGCCTCCTCTGGTCGGTCGAGGCGCCTGTTCAGGGGGGAGGGGAAACTGGGGGGAATAGCGTGATCCTCCCACGTGCTACGTCCCCCTGGTGAAACTCCTCGCTGTCAGGTGAAAAGAAGCAGCTGGTGACTCAACATGAATCGGAGGAGGCATGTGGTAGTCTGCAGCCCTCCCCAGATTGGAAGAAGGGGTGGAGCAGCAAACGGGGCAGCTCAGAGAGCAGGGTCATTGGCCAGGTGAAAAAAAACAAAAACGATCAATGGTTCTTGTTTTCACAGGAAATGACCTGCAGCTCAGCGAGTCGGGCAGCGACAGCGATGATGAGTGACCTTCGACACCTCCCTTCCCTCATGACTCACCACCTCTTCACTCACCTCTCTCTTCTGTCTGCTCGGACCTTTTTTCATTCCATCACCGTTGGTAGCCGACCCTAAGCGTCGCATCTTGGTTTGCCGTAATATTTTCCATTTTAGTATTTCCTTAACGCTGGCCAGCCTGGAGATTTAAGAGTGTACGTTTTATTAGATATAAATATATATATATATATATTTTGTTTTGTATATCAAAACTTGGAGGGGGGGGAAGAAAACAAAAAAATTATATAAGTTTGGGAGAATATATATTAGAGAGCTCATACATATTTTCTGTACTGAGAGTGGCTACTTCTATCAGCTGTGTGTTATATGGTGTTGGTTTTGTTCTGTCTTTATAGGAAATGGAGGAGCTTGTTTTGAAATATCACCTGTAGTTCTTGCCCCTTGTCTCATCTCATATCAGAAAAATCCGAGGGGTGTGTTTTTATTAGCTCATTGTAGATTTTAAAATAGTAGCGCTTCGTAGATGGCCCACACAGTTCCCCTCAAAAGGCCCCATGAAAATGAACTACGTGGAAAACAAAACCGCGTTGGGAGGCTTTTGACCAAGTCTGAGTCAGCATGTCAGTGGGCTCATTGCTTCAAATGTGTGTTGTGATGGAATTTCAGCCCGAACATCAACTAATATTTCACTGTATTCATCTATTCCTCAATCCCAAACTCATTTTACATTGTTCATTCTATTAATTTGATATTTATCGCGAAGTAAATCTCAGAGGACCGTGGAAAACAATACTGAACAGTTAGTGAAACGAGATTAGGGGGGATTTTACGCTTAGTTTTAAATAACACTGCCTTTTGCTAATTGGGGGGAAAAAAGAGTCATGGTCGGTCATCGCCATGTCAAGCTTCTTTGAATTTTCATTTGCGTATTTACTGACATTTGATTCAGGAGCGTGAAGTGTGGTAGAATTATATCAACCATCATAGACAATTAAGTTCCATGATGTCACACATTTGTGTCCTCTGATCCCGAACGCTCATATTACAAAACTTATAAAACAGGAAGAAAAAAAATCTTCCAGCATCCATTCATTATCCAAGCCACTTAGCCTGAGCAGGGTCTTGGGGATGCTGGAGCCTATCCCAGCAGCCATTGGGCGGCAGGCGGGGAGACACCCTGGACAGGCCGCCAGTCCATCACAGGGCCAACACACGCACACACATTAATACCTAGGGACAATTTAGTATGACCATTCACCTGACATAAGAAAGGACAGGATGGTCAGTTGGTTTGTGAAGTCATATCCCCCAAATACAGGACATGGGTTCAAGTCCATATTTGCTGTGTCTGCCGAAGTTTGGGTTTAAAATGCTTTGTGGATTAATAAAGCATATCAACGAGTCTGCTTTCGCAGACAAATAACCTAAAACGCCCATTTTATAGAATCAGTAAGCATCGCTATTGGTTTTTATTTATTGTAAGCATTCCTCAGTCATTATTTCTCCTCTGGTGGAAAATTAAATGTCGGGAAAGTACTTAAATTGTCATCATGTTGGAATGACACATGTACCCATGTACATGTGTCATTCCAACATACGGGGTAAATCCAGGAGGAAGCTCTGATTTTTTTTTTTTAGTTTGTTCTACCTGTTGTGAGTTTCCCCCCCAGTACAGCAGTCACTAATGTTCAGCAATATCAGTCAGTATAAGCTGATTATTATTACGAGCCAAACACTAACTAACCAGTGTCCACGTACCCTAAAAGTGTTTCCTGGCATAATTTGAAATATTGAACATTTAAAAAGTGATAGCTTGCTAGAAAGTAACTCACTCGAATGTTAACTCAATTTTTTAGATACTAGTACTGACAATTGAGAATGTAATCATATTTAAAAGTGGAATATTAGTGAAGAACATTAATATATTTTATTTTAAATCGATGCAATCATCAATGATTAATTTTGATCTTGGGATTTATCGCTATTCTCACACCGTTAAGAGTTAACATTTGACCAAAGACTCGTATTGACAGGACTCTGGCGTTGTCCTAAGTGATAAATATCAGGGCTGGGTTTCCAAAAATCTCATCCTCAGTCCAAAGTCCCCTTTAATGCATTCAATTCGATAAAATGACATTAAATATCCCCCATGGGTAACGTGGATTGAAGGCAAACCTCCCCCGAGGCTGAACAGTCCCCCTCGATATCATCCCACACCCATTCTTAATAACTAAAAAGTCCATTTGTAGCAGAAACCGTGCAAGCTAGCTGAAAGTGTCGTCAAGGGGGTTTAAAATTGGTATTATATGAATGAAAATGTGACACCGGTCCCCTCCATTCTGCTATTGGGGGAAATTTCTAGAGAAAAAGTTAAATATCTCTAAGTATACAGAACCTGTCAAATTCTGCTGTCCAAGGCCCACCTGACACCACCTTTTGTGAAAATCCATCCACTTGAGATGTCGCACTGACAAACAGGGTCAAAACACAACTCCCTCAGCAGAGGTCATAATGGGTTATTCTCGTATTGCGTCACATATCACGTGACGGCAACGCATCGTCCATGTTGGAGGACAACGGCTCCAGTCCATAGGACGCTGTGTTGCCCTCATTGCGCGATGCTAAACGTCTTCTAAACAGTCAGAGTGGACAGGGTTTGTTTCAAGGTTTGATTCATACAGAATAGCCATCACGGTTCGATATTTTACAATGGTTAATTTCTGCGCTGTTTTGGGTTGTTCCAATCGAGCTGACAGAGACTGGAACAAGTCCTACCTTCACTTTCCAAAGATAATCAGCCATCAAGGAGAAGAAACTCGGAAGGTTGTCAGAGGAAAGAAGAAGAAAATGGATCTGGAGGATAAGTCGGGAAGATCTTACAGATGAAAAAATTAGTATCATGCAGAAGTTAAGATACCTGCTTTTACCAAAGGGAAAAGGCAGCTTGGTCATTTAGAAATTGAGGCAACAAGAAAAATTGCATCTGCGCAGCCACGTGGAGCGTGTTATTGGCCTAGTACGGAGAACTTTTACAATTTTACAAGGAGTTTTAGCAACAGAGCACTTAAGGAATAAGGATAGTGCTGGTGTGACAACAGTGGATAAAATTGCCTTGGTTTCTTGTGCGTTGACAAATGTGTGTGACTCAGTAGTTCCTTCAGATTGATACAACTTTCAAGTTATATATTATTCATTGTATAAAACTTATAATATACTTTTAGAGAAACAAAAGCATTTAAAAATAGATATTTCAATTTTATTAGACATTTTTCAATTGTGTGTCAATCATCAGCAATTACATGGTTTGAATATAATTTGTACAAGAGGGAGAGAAACTGCTTTTGTTTGGTAAATGTGTTAAGCTATTGGTCTAACATAGCGATAAATGCGAGTTTTGCCATATATGGTATGGCTCCTTGGTTTTTCCATCTATAGCTTGTACATCATTATTGGTCGAAGCCATCGCGGAATTGCATGAGATTGGCCAAACAGCCGAAAATCCTCAAATCGAATCTGATCCTTTTCGCCATTAGACCAGAACTTCGTAAACATTTATTTTGCGAACTGTTTTTCGAAGATCACAACTGCTTTGTTTTATTTCCATACGTTTGTCCGATTTTCGCTTCAAATTTCATCTTGTAAACACAGATCGACAATGAGAACGTCAGTGTAAACAGTGGTTGCTAAGGGCAACTGGACTTGGTTATATATCCGTGAAGACGTTTCGCCTCTCATCCAGCAGACTAAAAAGCTTCGCCTCCAAGAACAGTCGATCACTAACGGCTCCAACGACTCATGGCCACTGAATGCAGCACTAACGAAGTCGAAACTAACACCTCCAACGACTGTCGTTGCTAAACATCGGAACACAAAGGAGCCATGGACATCAATATCTGATAACGACTGTCGTTGCTAAACATCGGAACACAAAAGAGCCATTGACATCTTTAGCTCTGATAACGACTCCAAAGAGGCTAAATATCTGAGTTTCATCACCAGCCAGTCAGACTAGCTTGGTCTAGTCAGAAAGGCACGAACTGATAAAGCCTCTTGGATAAGAGGCGAAACGTCCTCACGGATATATAACCAAGTCCTGTTGCACTTGATTCAACTCCTTTGGATAACCATGACCTGGATGAATGAGAACATTCACAGACCGTGGTTGCTAAGGGCTAGCTGTCCTCCAACATGGCGGAGCTGTTCGTTGTCAATTAAAAAGTCACGTGATCGAGAATAACCCATGGATATTTTTAGAACAGGATAAACGGTGAATATCAAAGGCAACACAATCAACCACAACACAAACCATAATTAATGGCAACTGAACAGAGATAAATTACTATGTGTTCCTCAGGTAGGGCAAATACCACCAATGCCTGTGGTTTTGTATCTGGCAAGGTAGTCAACTCAAGCCATTGGATAGCTGTATAGAGATGGGTAATACAGGTGTATGGAGGTCTTGTGTATACAGAAGCTGATTGGCTGGCGAAGTAGTGATAGTGGACAGGAATTTTGACGTTTTAGCCTCTAAGACAGGTGGACAAAGAATTTCCTTGGACGAGTATTTTATCTGGTGTCACCTCTAGTCCACTTCTGTTCTCATAAAATTCACTGGATTTGGTGCTTTAGTTGTACTTTACTCTATTAACTGTGTTTTATCATTAGCGATACGTTTGTGTGTAATGTGTTACTTCAGCTTTGAAGTATATTAAAGTGTGCAAATGTATTTAAATAATAGGTCTTTTCCATTTATTTATTATTAATAGTGCATGTTATCACTAAAACCAGAAATGTCAAAGCTAAATTTCCATATTCAAGTCATTTGCTAATCCATAAATATCCACATTGTGAACACTTTAATTATTCATTTTGGGGGAAATGATGGGGCACATTGCTTTTTAGATCGTTACTATTGTAGTGACATGAAGAAGAAGGTAGAAAAGGGCGAGTCTGAAGAGGGAGTGAAGATTCTGTGGCTTACAAAGCAGATTTGGCATTTCTCCAGAGGAAAGCAGAAAGTTGCGTGCTATTCTCCAGAACAGCCGTTCCATCTTGACAAAGGCTGATGAGGCAAAACATTGATGCAATAAAACAGAATTTGGAGCAGTGTGCACAAGAGCTTTTTTTTTTCTCTGTCTTTTATCTATTGATTCACCAATTGATTCTGCACCTCAGCAGATTCAGTGTGCATTGATTTTCCCATTATAGAGAGAAGACCTTTACCACTAACAGCAAGAAGGTCCTGGGTTCAAACCCCGGGGTTGTCCAACCTTGGGGGTCATCCCAGGTCGTCCTCTGTGTGGAGTTTGCATGCCCCGTGTCTGCGGTGGGTTTCCTCTGGGTGCTCCGGTTTCCCCCACCATCAAAAAGACATGCATGTTAGGGTTAATACTCCTGTCTGTGCCCCTGACCGAGGCATGGCAAGATGAACTGGAGTTGGTCCCTGGGTGCTGTACGGCGGCTGCCCATTGCTCCTAGCTATACACCTAGGATGGGTTAAATGCAGAGCATGATTTCCCCACAGGGATTAATAAAATATCTTAAAAAAAACCCCAACAAAACAACAACAAAAAAAACTAAAATATCCACAGCTAAAACTCAGATTCAACCATGTTTTATTGTTTGGCGGGGGGAAAGGTGCTAACACAGCAGCACTGGCGACTATTTCCTTTAGAAAGGACCTCGGGTATTTGGACTGCACAAACACCACTACAGTTACCATTGAAGCTTTAACAAAACAATTAAAACTATGCTACTCTCCAAAGTTTGGACTGGGCCTTCATCTGCTTCATAGTTAAACACATTCACACTCACTAGCTGTTCAGTACAAAGTTTTCTACTGATGACCACTGAACAGCTCAACTGGGGGCTAGGTGCCTTGCTCGAGGGCACTACTGGTTGCTTGAGTGGAAGGGGAGGAGGAAGCAACACTGAATTTGATTCCCCAGCTGTTCTGGGGATTCTAACCAGCAACTTTATGTTAATATCTCATTTAGCTTTAGTCTGAATTGACCCCAGTGCTGTGGGGTTTCAGGAGTGAAGACAGCAGACCAAAATGGAATTTGATAAAAGATTATATTGCTGGTCATAAATAATTACTTTGAGTCAAGTGAACTGTACGCCTGGAGAAACGGCTTCAGTTCGATAATAGCCCGAGAAGCTGTACATGGAACATAATACAATACAGTACTTTTCCCTGCAATGGTGCAACATCAGAGTCGCATTTCTCTTCAAACAGTAACACAAAAGTACACAACAAATACATAAATAGCTTTTTTTCCCTTTAAATCATTTATAACACAAATTATATTTGATTCTTCTGGCTCTTGCTACAACATATTTGACCGATATATAAATTAACAGTATCAAGAACAAATAATAATAATTATAACAATAATAATACAAAAGCTGTCCAAGTTTCTTATAAATCTGGTTTGGTTACAGTATGAAATGACCCTAAGCAAGAAAGATCATGGAGGCAGTTCGCCATGACACGCCACAGACCTTCGCCCTCATGTTTGCACTTTGGACTGGCCCATTCCTGGTGCACATGCTCAGTTTATCACGTCAGAGTCTATATTGTAACTTGGGGAGATTTTGACACCAAACCGGTTCAAATAAAAGTCCTCTCGTCCCAATTCCTTTCCTGAGGGTCAATGACAGCGTGCTCATACCTCCCCCTGAATGGGGGCTCAAAGTGACCTGGCCACAAAGTCTTCAAAGCGGCCCTTTCAAGTTTCCTCCTGCAGATGACTTTTATCCCTTCAAGACTCAACAAAAATACCCCATGGTGGTGAACGGTGTTGCAGGCAATGGCAGATTCAGCACCATCCTATGCCTGGGCATGCTTCCACAAGGTGCCAACAGCCACTGCCTCGTGAGAGGGGATGTTGAGAGTGAAGGTGGCAAGTCTCCTTTCGAACCATCACAGCAGACTGTTTCTACGAGTCACCTCTTTTGCAACAACGCACTTCCTCAGATTTGTATGAGACCTGAGAACCCTGATGCCTTGAAACTGTCATTTTCATAGTAGTTTAAGTGACCTCTGTTTAATACAAGACTCTTCAACTCTGCTCTCGAATTTGACCCCCCCCCCCCGTATTCTGAACACTGGGAATATACCTATAGTCCCATAACACGCCCCCCATCCACCCACCTACCCACCCACTCATCTCCCCCCCAGGGTCACAGGGGTCACCGTCCAGGGCAGGCTGTAGGTTTGATACAGCGACCCTGGAACAGCACCAGGTTGGCGGGGCAGTGGCAGCCGGCCACACAGGGTTTGTGGCACGGCCTGATCTCATTCCAGTTGTCGCAGGTCTTGGTGCAGCCGGGTCCACAGGTGTCATACACGGCGCCGTGTTTACACTGGGTGGCTGATTGGAAGACACATGGTGAGACACAAGGAAGAGAGGGAACAAGAATGGTTAGGATGACGATCCGGTTGTTCACTTGCAATAATGTCCGTACAATGAATCTGGCAATGGATTCATCATATCCCTGTTTATCTGTGATATAAATGCACTTTTTTCTACTTGAAAATCTTAGTAAATGGCACATTTGTCTTTTTGCGGCACACACCTGCAAGAGGAATTCCTTGTATGTGCAAAAGTTAAAAAAAATAGGGCTCGGCAATTCAATATTATTGTTTATCGTCTTTCAGTGTTATCGTATGGGGATGAAATTCACAATATTGTCATATGATACACACTTTCGCCTGAATTAATGATGATAAGAATGTATTACCTAAAATATCTAAAAAAAAAGGGTCTTGAGGGAGTTGATATCTGAATACGAGTTTTCGTTTAACATTATACTTTACCAAACAGTTCAATATGACGAACTTAATTTGGATTCTTAAACATGGTATTTTTACATATGTAAGTAAATAAGTAAAATTTTGTTTATATAGCACTTTTAAAAACACAAAGTGCTTTACACTCAATACAGAAAATATGAATAAATATATAAAATAAATTGAATGACTATAAAACATGGCATAGGGAGTAACAGACCAAGGTAAAAACGATCCAAAACAGAAGGCAGGGATGGGGATCTATAGAAAGGCTTGCCTGAAAAGATGGGTTTTTAGAAGCCGCTGAAAACAGTCCAAAGATTCAGCGAATCTAGTGGATTGGGGGAGATTATTCCAGAGGCTTGGGGCTAAAACTGCAAAGGCGCTCACCTCTTGCTTTGCAGATGGCGTGAGGGATGGATAAAAGACCGAGGTTTGAGGATCAGAGTGGTTGGGAAGTGGAAAGGAATGAGATGATCAGAAATGTAACTGGGGGCAAGATCATGCCGTGCTTTAAATGTAATCAATAAGAACTTATAGATCATTCTGAATTTTACGGGAGGCCAATGGAGGATGCAAGAATAGGGGTAATATGGGACCTACGGCTATTTCTAGTTAGTAGTCTAGCACAGCTGCATTCTGAACCAGCTGTAGATGATTTAAAGTAGCTTGAGGCCAGAGTAGAGGGAGTTACAGTAATTTAGACGGGAGAGAATGAAAGTGTGAATTATTATTTCAATATCCTTAAAAGACAAAATATTTTGTGATTTTTGCAATATTTCTTAGCTGAAGACAACAGGATTGGACAAGCTTAGTGACATGGCGATCAAAAGAAAGATTCTGATCAAAGATGATACCAAGATTTTTAGCAGTAGGTTTGATGTTTGGATGAAGTGGACCAATAAACTGATCAACTGCAGTGGCAAAGTTCTGAGAACCAATTAAGAGAATTTCATTTTTTTCAGGGTTTAGATGGAGGAAATTAAAGGACATCCAGCAAGCAGATACTGTAATACATACATACATACATACACATACACACACACACACACACACACACACATATATGTATATATATATATATACAGTGCATCCAGAAAGTATTCACACCCCTTCACTTTCCCCACATTTTGTTATGTTACAGCCTTATTCCAAAATGGATTAAATCCCTTTTTTTCTCACCAATCTACACACAATATCCCATAATGACAAAGTGAAAAAGGTTTTGTAGAAATTTTTGCAAATTTATTAAAAATAAAAAACTGAAATATTGCATGTACATAAGTATTCACACCCTTTACTCAGTGCTTGGTTGAGGCACCCTTGGCAGCGATTACAGCCTCAAGTCTTCTTGGGTGTGAAGCTACAAGCTTGGCACACCTATATCTGGGGTATTTCTCCTATTCTTCTCTGCAGATCCTCTCGAGCTCTGTAAGGTTAGATGGGGAGCATCGCTGCACAGCTATTTTCAGGTCTTTCCAGAGATGTTCAATGGGGTTCAAGTCTGGGCCACTCAAGGACATTCACAGACTTGTCCCGAAGTCACTCCTTCGTTGTCTTGGCTGTGTGCTTAGAGTCGTTGTCGTGTTGAAAGGTAAACCTTCGCCCCAGTCTGAGGTCCTGAGCACTCTGGAGCAGGTTTTCATCAAGGATCTCTCTGTACTTTGCTCCACTCATCTTTCCCTCGAGGCTGACCAGTCTCCCAGTTCCTGCCACCGAAGAACATCCCCACAGCATGATGCTGCCACCACCATGCTTCACTGTACGGATGGTATTAGCAAGGTGATGAGAGGTGCCTGGTTTCCTCCAGACGTGACATTTGGCATTCAGGCCAAAGAGTTCAATCTTGGTTTCATCAGACCAGAGAATTTTGTTTCTCATGGTCTGAGAGTCCTTTAGGTGTTTCCTGGCAAACTCCAAGCGGGCTGTCATGTGTCTTTTACTGAGCAGAGGCTTCCGTTTGGCCACTCTACCATAAAGGCCTGATTGGTGGAGTGCTGCAGAGATGGTTGTCCTTCTGGAAGGTTCTCTCATCTCCACAGAGGAACGCTGGAGCTCTGTCAGAGTGACCATGGGGTTCTTGGTCACCTCCCTGACCAAGGCCCTTCTCCCCGATTGCTCAGTTTGGCTGGGCGGCCAGCTCTAAGAAGAGTCCTGGTGGATCCAAACTTCTTCCATTTAGGAATGATGGAGACCACTGTGCTCTTCGGGACCTTCAAAGCTGTAGAATTTTTTTGTACCCTTCCCCAGATCTGTGCCTCGATACCATCCTGTCCCAGAGGTTCACAGACAATTCCTTTGACTTCATGGCTTGGTTTCTGCTCTGACATGCACTGTCAACAGTGGGACCTTATATAGACAGGTGTGTGCCTTTCCAAATCATGTCCAATCAATTGAATTTACTACAGGTGGACTCCAATCAAGATGTAGAAACATCTCAAGGATGATCAGTGGAAACAGGATGAACCTGAGCTCAATTTTGAGTGTCATAGCAAAGGGTGTGAATACTTATGTACATGTAATATTTCAGTTTTTTATTTTTAATAAATTTGCAAAAAATTCTACAAAATCTTTTTCACTTTGTCATTATGGGGTATTGTGTGTAGATTGATGAGGAAAAAAAAGGAATTTAATCAATTTTGGAATAAGGCTGTAACATAACAAAATGTGGGGAAAGTAAAGGGGTGTGAATACTTTCCGGATGCCCTGTGTGTATATATATATATATATATATATATATATATATATATATATATATATATATATATATATATATATATATATATATATAGCGTTTTTTTCGAAACCGTCAATGGTGTTGTGAGTGCTCGACTAATGAGAAGCACAATATCAACATGTTGATGTTGATATATATATATATATATATCCATTATCCAAGCCACTTATTCTGAGTAGGGTCGCAGGGATGCTGAAGCCTATTTTGTATCCCAGCAGTCACTGGTCGGCAGGCAGGGAGACACCCTGGACAGTCCTCCAGTCCATCACAAGGCTGACACATTCACACCTACAGACAATTTAATATGGCCGATTCACCTGACCTACATATCTTTGGACTGTGGGGGGAAACCGCAGCACCCGGAGGTAACCCACATGCAAACTCCACACAGAGGACGACCTGAGATAACCCCCCCCAAGGTTGGACAACCCCAGGGTTCAAACCCAGGACCTTCTTGCTGTGAGGCGACCATGCTAACCACTGCACCACCGTGCCACCCACTCACTCACACACACACACACACACACACACACACACACACACACACACACACACACACACACACACACACACACACATATATATAGTGTAAAATTTCATGATTATGAGAATAAAAATATTTTACATATCACCCTGCACTACTTGAAATTAAATTTGGGACACTAATCTGCTTTCTCAAAGGACATTAAATCAAGCAGATACCATTTAAATTCAGGCAGTGGAAGAAGAAAGACTCAGACAAGGAAGCATTTGTGCTGAAGCTGATATTTTCAGCTTGAGAAAGAGATTTGCCAGATGCAGTAAAACAAATGCCAATCAGCCTCACGTGGGACACTCTGTCCAAATGTCTGTAAATGTCTCTCCATAAAATGTACCACAGATTTATTATTGCCGTGTGTGTATTCCCTGAAATATGTGATAAACACACACAGACAAGAACAGAAAGAAAACGGCAATCACCCAGATGGTTAACTTTGCAGAAAGTTCAGTAAATAATATTTAGCTGATTTTTTTTTAAATTGCTGCCAACTTTGAACAAGCCCAGTCACATTCATGCTCGCTCACCTCATATACTTAAATGTATGGCAATAATGGAGTTGTTGGATGGTAAGTTGTTGTTGTTTTTTTTTTTTTTAATTTCATGCATGAACATGTGGTTTCTTTTTGGAGGGCTTTATGTCCTGTGGCAGAAGAGGGTCTTACTGTACGTTTATAGTAGGAATGCGTTTGTATGGACTGCTCGTACTGTAGGTTTTACTGATGCTGTTATGTTTGTATGTGAGATCTGAGGGTGTATTTTGTTTGCATCTCTTGTATTGTTTTTATATGAACATCAAGTCTACTAATGTTCAGCATGACAGCACAAACTAGTTTATTCAAGGTTTGATCGTGTAACGTGCATGGATAAGTAGACACGCTGGTCCTTGACTAACGGGTCGGACCCTTTAGTCGACTGGTTAACGTTGTCGTTTGGGGAGTGGAAAATACGGGTTCGCGTCCCGGCTGTGGCGGTTCCCGGACTGTCCCCCAAATTTGCTACAATATGTAATATTTCCCCTTTCTTAAAGCATAATATTTATTGTAAATATAGGTGTTTGTAAGTGGTACTGACTCAGCTCACATTGGCTATACAGCAAATGATGCAGCAATCAGAGCAAAGTGATATCTAATTAAAGGGGTTTGAAAATGGACAGTGTCAATAAACCCACTGTATATCCTCCACCTTTCTATTCGTGTCTGTCTTGTCTACTTTGATTTGTTGCTGTCATTCACATCACTGAACACTGGGGGTCAATTTTTAAGTAGACTTACACATCACACCCTTAACAAAAGGGGTATTATCATACTACCTTCTTAATGAACTGCATAATTGGGGCCGTTTCTCAGCCGGGCCACGCCCACTGGACTCTGTGGTTGGTTAAGTGTGCTGTCACTCACCCATACAAGCAGTGTCAGGCCTCCAGGGGACAGGAACTCCTTCCCTGTCACAGGCCCGGCTGTAGGCGATGAAGGACTCACAGTAACAGTTCTTATGGACTGGACACTCGCACATGTCTGTGACGCACGACCTGTAGAGAGGGAAAGGAGGTCAAGCACAGGGACTATTAATATCATGGAAGACATCAACGTACTAACCTGCCATTGTCAAGACCCTTGGGTGTCATGATGATGAAATGCATAGGAGAGACGATGTGTGTGCCGTCACCTTTCACTATACACGACTCAAAAGTAGGAATGGGTCGAGAGCCACTCGAGGGGTAGAAAACAGAACCTCATAGAAAACAGTATGTCTGATAAACATAGGATCAGATTTTTATATCGGTCTTTGTAATATGAACATTTACTTGTTGAATAATGAACATTTCTTCTTGCAGATTAATTTGTCGGGTCAAGTGGTCTGAGGGGAAACTACAAATCTTAATTTAATGTCGCAGGTTACCGTTTTACACAAGTAGTCAGGAATGAACTGTGCTTTGTTTTTCTCATTTGCTAACATCTAGAAAGACCAGATGGTCTGCAAAGGACCTCCCTGGTCTTGAAAACAGTTATTTTTAGCAGAATCATGGCTATCTGTGAGAACAGAATCTTTTTTTCTTTTTTCGCCTCATCCAAATCCAGGGTCTCAGGATAGTGGGGTGTCATACATCGCACAGAATGTAATTGTGATTGTAAAGCCCCTTGGGACCAAATTGTGATTTAGGGCTCTACAAATAAATTTGAATTGACTTTACTTGTCCTCTTAATCTTTATTTCTCCAAGGAAAGCCAACTTAACGCACATGGGTTTTTTTTTCTATTTTTAGGCTCTGTCGGAGATTAATTATCTTTGGTGTTTGTTTTGGGGTTATTGGGGGACGGACGGGAGAGCGCTAGGCATTTCCTTTTCAAAGTTCCTTTTCCCCCAGACAGTGTTATGGCCTAAAAGCTGCCATCCCGCTCCACCCACTCACCCCAACCCCAAATCCTCTCTCTTTGTACCTGTAGAAGGGTGAGAAGTCGACCACACGGTGGCATTTCTGAAACTCCCATGACTTGATCTTCTGGCACTCCCGGTGGGCACGGAACTTCACCTTGACGCTGCCGGGGCACAGGAAGGATGTGGGCCGGCGGGGAGGCGGCTGGCGGGCGCACACCTCGTTGCCCTCCACACGCCACGACTCGGCGAACTCGTCCACGTCGAACTTGAACTGGCCATCGCCCCCAAGGGCGTCATCGCGCTTGTGGCCGTTGTAGTTCCCGCACAGACCGCAGAGACGTCCGCGCAGATGGGGGGCCGCCACAACCTCCACGAAGCTGTCACCGTCCCATGTGATCTCCAGGCCTGGGCAACAGCAAGAAGAAGAAGAAGAAGCAGCAGCATAAGAAGAGACTTTATTCATGTAGCATTATTTGATATGAATTTAACAATATGCTTAAAGATGAAAATAAAAACAAACATAACATTCATCTAATGTATTATAAAAGACAGCATTACACAATAAAAAAGTTTAAATAAGTTGTCAGGCTTCATTTAAAAGTAAAGACAATGCAAACAATTGCTAGTATTGATGTTTGTGCTGACAAGTGATTTTAATGGTATTAGTGTAGTGAGTTAAAACAACACAACAGTACTTCATAATGTGGACACATCAGACATTCATCCAAAATATGCTGTTGAAAATGGTTCATTTAGCCTAAAATAATGTAGTAAATATGAATTTTATATAATATAATAAGCTTGCATGTATTATATTTGGTTCAGCATGACAGCATGCCAAAATCTGTAAGCCAAAAGCAATAATTAAATTGAAGTTTTGTATATGAGCCCAGTTTTCAATTAATTCCCTTCTCTCTTCTGTCTGCTTACCTGCGATGGTGGTGAGTTTGAGCAGGTATCCATCCAGGTCGATGTGGACTCCGGGTCCGTGGTAGGGCAGGGCGATACGTGTGCCATTCCTCCGGACCGTCAGGTGCTGGTGGAGGCTGAGACTGAGCCCCCCCAACCTCAACTCCACGGACTGGGTCCAGGAGAAAGAGCGCGTCCGTCTGGCGTCGTTCCTCACAAGCACCTGGAGGGGTCGGGGGAAGGTAGTAGTCCGTTGATGCAAGTTATTGTGTACAGCAGATGTTTAAGACGGCGTAAAACGCAAGGACTGAGTTGTTCTAAACTGGCTGATCTCTCATCGCCATACCGTGAAGCTGGAATCCGGGCTGTTGATGAAGTTGACGTTCCCCGGGCCGCCTGAGGGGGCACTACCGCAGTCGCGGGTCAGCACATACTGGCAGGTACCCTGGAAGTTAAACGTGCGCCCGTCGAAGGTGTTGTAGTGGGGGTCGCCAAAAACTGTGCACACACCCGGCTCTGGAGGGAGTGATGGAGCAACAGACAGAGAAAGATAGAAAGTTAGAACGGATACACGGTCAGGGTTGAGGGGAAAGGAATGAAGCTATGTTGTTTTGATTCATAGTCACCATACAAATTACTGATATTAGCAACTGATATAATAATAATAATAATTATTATTATTTTCATTACATTTATATGGCACTTTTCTTGACACCCAAAGCGCTTCACATTGAAGGGGGTAACTCACTGCAACCACCATCAATGTGTAGCACCCATGCATGGCAGCCATTTTGCACCAGAACGCTCACCACACACCAGCTTGAGGTGGAGAGGGAGGAATCATTGAGCCAATTATATGGAGGGATGATTAGGTGGCCAAATGGAGAGAGCCAGGTTGAAAATTTTGCCAGGACACTGGGGAACCCCCTACTCTTCGTAATAAGTGCCATGGGATCTTTAATGACCACAGTGAGCCAGGCCCTCGGTTTAATGTCTCATCCGAAGGACGGCATCTCCTACAGCATAGTGTCCCTGTCACTGCACTGGAGCATTGGGATTTGATATTGTTTTTATTAGTACCAGAGGGAAGAACCCCCTACTGGCCCACCAACAGCACTTCCAGCAGCAACTCAGTTTTCCCAGGAAGTCTCCCATCCAAGTACTAGCCAGCCTACATCTAGCTTCTGCCATTTGGCAGAGCCAGGATACATGTTGGTATGGCTGCCTGCAACGTGGGCAATATTTCAAATGTTCTGTAGCAATCTGAGAGGGAAAAGCCTGGAAATCTCATAGGATAGGATAATCCATGATTCACCACATAGAGGGAGGGGGAACAGTGAATAACTTACTCACTTTCAGTGCAAACTGGACAGCAGCCGGTCCGATTCAGGATTTTATTCTGGGAGAGATGACACACACAGAGACACACACTGTTAGACTCATTGAGAGAGAGAGAGAGAGAGAGAGAGAGAGAGAGAGAGAGAGAGACGTAAAATTTTAAAACATCTTTATTTAACAAGAAAACCTTTAAGAATGACACATCTTTTTAAGATATGAACAAAATCATTCCTTTACACTGACACCTCCATAAAAGAGTTAATCTTCTATCACAGAACTCCGGATCGATTCAAAGAGGAAGCAGGAACTACTTAAGAAACTGCAGGCCCTCAAATCTAAAAAAGCTTGTGGACTTGATGGCATCTTCAATGAAATGTTAAAAAACATGAACAAGAAATTCCAATTGGCTATATTAAAACTATTCAATTTGGTTCTGAGTGTAGGTTATTTTCCTGACATCTGGAATCATGGATTTATAATCCCAGTCTATAAAAACAGAGACAAATTTGACCCCAATAATTACCGAGGCATCTGTGTGAACAGTAAATCTGGGGAAGGTTTTCTGTAGTATTATGAACACCAGACTTCCTCACTAAGCAATGTCTCAAGCAAAAGCCAAATTGGATTTATACCAAAACACTGCACAACCGATCATATATACACCCTACATACCCTAATTTATAAACATATAAGCCAAAATAAAACCAAAATTTATGCCTCTTTTATCGACTTCCAAAAAGCTTTTGATTCTACTTGGTATGCAGGACTGTTCTACAAAGTTATTGAGAGTGGTGTAGGGGGTAAAACATATGATATGATTATTAAGCCAATGTATTCTAGCAATATGTGCAGCATAAAAATAGGCAAAAAAAAAAAAGAGAACAGAATTCTTTACCCAAGGGCAAGGCGTTTGTCAGGGCTGTAACCTCAGCCCTGCACTCTTCAATACCTCCATTAATGATTGGCTACTATACTAGAAAAGTCCTCTGTCCCTGGTGTAAGTCTCCACCATGAGGAGGTGAACTGCCCACTCTTAGCAGATGATCTAGTTCTGCTGTCCCCCACAGCAGATGGCCTACAGCAGAGCCTGGATCTGCTGGAACATTACTGTCAGACCCTGGCCCTGACAGTAAACCCCCCAAAAGACCAAAATAATGATATTCCAAAAAAGATCCAGATGTCAGGAGGTTTCAGAAATGTTGAATCAGTTCATCTGGACATGTTTATTGAGAGAGAAACATTATTGTATACGGATTATTGAGCATGCATAAAGACATCTCAGGAGGTTCTATCAAAGTTCTCAATTGGTACAAACATGTAGAGTACTGCACAAACTACACCTATCTAGGATTAAAACGAAGTTCAACTGAACATTTTAATGAAGCAGTTCCTGGGATGAGAGGGAACGCATGCCGGGCTTTCTATGCCATACAAAAAATACAAAAAGAAATACCAATTTGAATTTGGTTAAATTAATTGAGTGTGTCATTGAACAAATTGCACTCCATGGCAACGAGGTGTGGGGTCCACTTACAAAACAACTTTACTCAATGGGATAAACACCCCATTGAGACCCTGCATGCAGAGTTCTGTAAGATTCTCCTACATGTCCAGAGGAAAGCTACAAACAATGCATGCAGGGCAGAATTGAGCCAATACCCACTAATACGAAAAATACAAAAGAGAGCGATTAACTTTCGGACACACCTAAAACTAAGTGACCCCCCTCTCGTATCATTACCAAGCCCTGTAATTCCAAGAGCTGAAGAGTAATAGGAACCCCCTTACTCAACTGGTGCTGAGGCTGAGACCACAAACCTGTTCCATTAACACATCTCAGAAACAGAACACATCCCTAATCAGACTCAATCAAATTACAAAACAGTTGAAACAAAACTGCATCACCTATTGGCAAACACAAACAAAAACACAGAGCAAAATGCAGTGCTATCTGACTCCACATCGACAGAACACCATGGCAGATTAGTAGAGCATGGTGACTGATCAATGGCTATAAAGAACCTTGACCGTGTGCAGACTGAGTGGCTCCCTGCAGAGCAGAGGCTGTGCTGTCAGTGAGCCTGCAACACAGCCACACTCCCTCACCAAATGTGAAAAGCATACACATCTTAGAGAAGCACATTTAAAAAAAAAATTCCAGTTAATAACAAAAGGTTTTCTTAACCTATTAGATGAAGAAAAACTACAAACAATTCTACTAGGGGAAGAGCCAAAGAGCAGTAAGTTAGCAGCAGTCTCTGTTGCTGCCTGTCATAAAGTGAGGGACGGTCACCTGACTTGTGTTGTTGCTGGTATATTTGATGACAGTTTGTCTTATTTGTTTTGTACTATGTTTCTTTTGCTGTCATATATTTATATGCTATTATATGTTTTCTGATCGTTTAGCTTTTCAATGTTTAAAGGCTTGCTTTGGCAATATGTAGTGTTACACCATACCAATAAAGCCATTTGAATTAGAATTTGAGAACGCGATGGAGAGAGAGAGAGCACGCGAGAGAGAGAGGTAGATAGATAGATAGAGAGAGAGAGAGAGAGAGAGAGAGAGAGAGAGAGAGAGAGAGAGAGAGAGAGGTAGAGAGAGTGCAATAGATAGATCGATAGACAGATATAGGATAAAGAGACAGAGATCGAGATAGATAGGGATACAGAGAGAGATAGAAAGATAGATAGAGAGACAGGGCGAGAGATGGAAAGATAGAGATAGAAAGAAAGATACAGAGAGCGAAAAAAAAGAGAGAGCTAGTGAGGTAGAGAGCGGCAGAGAGATAGAAAGATAGAGATAGAAAGAAAGATAGAGAGAAACAGAGTGTGAAAGAGAGAGAGAGAGCAGTAGATAGATAGATAGATAGATAGATAGCGAGGTAGAGAAAGAGGTACAGCGATAGAAAGAAAAAGAGATACAGAGAGCGAAAGAGAGAAAGAGAAAGAGAGAGAGTGAGAGAGAGTGGTAGACAGATAGATAGCGAGGTAGAGAGGCAGGTAGAGAGATAGAAAAATAGAGCTACAAAGAAAGATAGAGAGATACAGAGAGCGAAAGAAAGAGAGACAGACAGAGTGAGAGAGAGAGAGAGAGAGAGAGAGAGAGAGAGAGAGAGAGAGAGAGAGAGAGAGAGAGAGAGAGTGTAAAAAAAATGTGCTAGAAACTAGAAACTGGATCTGAGACTGGACACGAGCTGCGATGCAACAAGTTGCTTCCCCTGACAAGTGAGGTATGGGGGCACAGGAAGACAGACACAGGGCTGAGAAGACAGGCAGGCATCAAAGGAAAGAAACCGGAGACTCATTTGAAATTGACCCAGAGATAATTTTATATTTACGATTCGACCCGCAGCAAGTTGATTCTGCGGATGTTGGAGGCACGAATGCAGACAAAGGGACATCATAATACCGTGATATCAAAAGCCTGCACACCCTTTCAACTACCCCAGATTCCAGTGCCTTTAGGCCTGAAACGGAAAACCCATTTAATCAGACCTTTTTGGCTTTCATTTGGATTTAATAACCGGCAAAATCAAGGTAAAAACAGATGTCCCACCACAATTCTGTCAGTCTATCAACAACTAAAAGACACAATGTGTGTCTGATTTAGCCGGGCTCAGTTTCAGACGCCCAGGAACCAGAAGCAGGACATTTTGAAAGGTGTGTAGAGTTTTGATGTCCGCTGTAGATGATAGGTGCCTTGAGTTTGGCACGAACCCATGTGATGATGTATTCATAGAAACACAGCTGAATTGAAAGAGAAAGAAAGTGAAAAAGCGGGAACAGGTTTTTCTGTTTTCACAGGTTCAACATCAATCAAGAACAAACTGATCAAGATAACGAACTGTGAAACAGGAGACTGTGTGTGTGTGTGTGTGTGTGTGTGTGTGTGTGTGTGTGTGTGTGTGTGTGTGTGATGTCCGTGTGTGTGATGTCCGTGTGTGTGTATGTTGTCTGTGTGTGTGTATTTGCATGATGTGTGTTTGTTTGTTTGTGTGTGTCTATAATTGTTGTGGTATTATTGGATCCATTGAGATACAGGTGGTGTGTGTTTGTGCGTCTTTGCTATATGTGTCTGTGTGCAAGTGTGTCAAGTCCAGTTTATTTGTATAGTCCAATATCACAAATTACAAATTTGCTGGGCTTTACAGCAAGTGTGTGGGCCTCCATGTATGACTATGTGTGAGCTGTGTGTGTGTGTGTGTGTGTGTGTGTGTGTGTGTGTGTGTGTGTATGCTGTGCTTGTGTATGCGATGGGAGGGACTATGTTTCAACTATCATCAGAGGTTCACATCAGAGAATTCTTTCACAGACCCTATTTTGCCTGAGGGTAGCCCCTAATGCGTGTCTGCACACACACACACACACACACACACACACACACACACACACACACACACACACACACACACACACACACAATCCACCTCTCATCATATCAAGACACTCCACTCACAAACTCTAGTATCCCAACCTCCATACAAAGGACACTCTCTCTTTGAAGGTGGCTGCCTTTTATAGAGATAGGAAGAGAGCGAGAGAGAGAGAGAGAGCGAGCGAGAGAGAGAGAGCTTGGTTTTCAGAGGCCTTAATATAGGGTTCATCTTCTTAACTGTCACTCAGATGTCACATAGACAAAGGAGTGTGCGGAGACAAGCTGTCTCCACAGCGACCCCCGCACTGATGGCCTGCCCCTGACTGCAGAATGAGCGTGTGTGTGTGTGTGTGTGTGTGTGTGTGTGTGTGTGTGTGTGTGTGTGCATGTGAGGTCTGATCATGAGTGCTCAGTAGCTCTTTGTAACCTGCTAAGTTCAGTTTCCTAGGTCCTCAAAAAAAAAAAAATAGACACTGGCAAACTGTGGAGACTCAGCAGAGCTACTGACATACCTGCAGATCATAGGGTTTCACTTTACTGATTATGTTCCCTCTGTGTGGGTGACAATGACATGACAGATCCCTTTGACAGACCCCCTTCATTTGGTATTATTACCATGTGTAGGAAAAGGTTTCAAGATGCTAAAACCGCAGGTGAAAAAAATCTTGTTTGAAACAAATATGGCTGCCAAATGTTTGCCGGGAAACATCGGATGAAAAGATGAAAGATTAGATGAGCGATGAAACGTTTCTCTCAATAAACGTGTCCAGATGAACTTATTCAACTTTCTGCGATTACCTCATCTGGATTACTGAGCATGCATCAAGACATTATAATCTGAATTTATCCATAAACCCTGCCTCAGCTTGTACCCTAACCCAGTGGTAATCATTTGTGTACCATGGAAGGTCATGTGTATGCAGGTTTTCACTGCATCCTAACAATAAGCCAGACAATGTCACTTATCGGCATACATTCAGCCAATCAGGGGCGGACTAATCGGTGGAATAAGTTGGTATAATGTTGAGTTACAATGAAAGAGACACACATACATGACACTAAGCACCACTGCCTTCACCCTAAACCAATACCAATATACCAATACCAATACCAGTAACCTACCTGCTAAATATCGACCTACAGTATGTGTGAAAAAAATATTTCTGAACTAATTTATTATACACATCTCCTGTGTTTTATATGTACAACGGTGGTCCTATTGGCAAAAAACAAAAAAACAAACGAAAACACTCAAGAACACCTACATGAATTAACAGCAGTCCCGTCTTGACTAAAGACAACAGGTGAGGGTCTGCTGTAACGCCTGTAATCTAGCGAAGAGGGACATGTTTGACGCTGGCTTTGACTTAGTGACCGTCAGCGCCCCGGCAGAATGCGGGGAATCCACTCCATCACCAGCCGACAGATGACCTCCGTCTGACCTCGGCGACAGGTGAACGCCGTGTGAACCGGCCTCCCTGTGATGTTTCTCAAATCACTTGGCAACTGGCGTCGCACTTCGGCTGCATGGAGCAACGCTAAACGATCAAAGACCCCGCTCCTGCTGCTCCTGCTGCTCCACAGCAACACAGGAAACGAAGGAAGTTGTGTTTGTAAGTCAGCATTACCTTGGAGGACATTATTTATCTATTTATTTATTTAGGAAATACTCTCTTAGTAAGGCTTTGCGTACATTGCATGTTCAAGTCCAGTGTGTGGTTCAGTAGGGGGGCATTAGGAAATAGTCACCCCTGGATTAACAGTGTGGGTGACCACACTCGAAGTGCCCCCCTCCTCCTATTTTACTCATAAAAAAGTGACCTTTACAATGGGTATCTGTGTTTCCCCTAGAAGCTTATTCAGCAGCAAGCACCGATGCCGGCCCGTATTCACGCATGTCAGAATAGCTTAAAATTTCAGTGTTCGCCCTAGGTTTGCATGCATGTATTTGGCGGGGGATTGGGGGGGGGTCCTCCCCCAAGAAAATTGTACATTTTTAACAAAAAATATACAATATCAAATTATTTTGGACCAGTATTATTATTACCATATCTGTGTACAAAAAGTTGAAAAAGCTAGAGCAGATGAATAAACACCACCCAAAAAGACAAAAGAAGTCCACTGGGGACCAGCTACGACCATTAGATCTGAGAAAAGTCATTTAGTTAGCTTTGATGCTCTCCTCGTTGATTTTACATTAATTCGTCTTAAGTGACGCCAAAAATGGCTTAGGTGCTACATCTAAGCCTTGTAATGGTAGGGACAATCCTGTAATGACTTGCAGCTAAGTCAAGTAATCAACATTACTTCCTATACATTTAGCTAATGTTACATAGCAGCCAAACAATGTACCGTTAGCCTTTCCTGCTCAGCTTCCAGACCCTAGTGGGAAGCACAGGGGAGATGTTTGCTAGGGCTAGCCCCTGTCACTTTTCCAGCAGTTGGGGAAACGACAGACGAGACTTTGGTCTTGAAAAGCTGCAGCATTTATTAACTTACACACTGTAGTCTATACTGTTCATTTACTGCCAGAATTACAACTTATCCCCCCCCCCTTTTCTCCCCAGTTGCATCCGGCCAATTACCCCACTCTTCCGAGCCATCCCTGTCGCTGCTCCACCCCCTCTGCTGATCCGGGGAGGGCTGCAGACTACCACATGCCTCCTCCGATACCTCCTCCAATACATGTGGCGTCGCCAGCCGCTTCTTTTCACCTGACAGTGAGGAGTTTCACCAGGGGGATGTAGCATGTGGGAGGATCACGCTATTCCCCCCAGTTCCCCCTCCCCCCCGAACAGGTGCCCCGACTGACCAGGGGAGGTGCTAGTGCAGCGACCAAGACACATACCCACATCCGGCTTCCCACCCACAGACACGGCCAACTGTGTCCGCAGGGACGCCCAACCAAGCCGGGGGCAACATGGGGATTCGAACCAGCGAGCCCCGTGTTGATAGGCAATGGAATAGACCACTACGCTACCCCGATGCCCCGCCAGAATGACAACTTACTGAAAACCATTTCCTCTGCTCCGCTCACATTCACCGTCACTTTTCCGCCGCTTGCTCTCTCTAACACACTCGTTAGCCACACACATTACGCGCCGCCCTATTCCATCATATAGAAAATATGACAAATATTTTAAAAGTCTAGTCTTTGTCTTAATTTGGCGCCCACCCAGCATGGCAAATTGGCTGGTGCCCCCGGCCATTCGCCCAATGCCATATATGGATCATCCGGCCCAGGGAACAGCAGTTAGCAATGTGCCCCCTCATACATTCTGGGTCATCTATTCTGTCCCAGTCCCTCGATGTGGAGTTTGCATGTTTACGTGAGTTCCAGTCTGTGCAGCATAGGCAGCAAAACAACAAACTTCTGCAACAAATGGATCAATAAAGTATAACGTAGAGCGTAGCTTAATACTGCGAGAGAACTGCAGTCACGAGTTAAGCATTTGGTCTATGGTCTGCGTGAGTGGAAAACCACATCATAACTTAGGAGTCTTTACTTTGGACGGCAATAAAGCCCTTAAAATCACGTGTCTATGTAGTCAATCTTTAAATAGTCCTTATCATTTTCCCTGTGCAGGACAGACGGAGGTTTTGGCTCAGTCAGGCACTCGAAACGGAAGAACAAGGATGAATCAGTTTTGTTCGCTTTGCTGGTAAATCTTTGAGACGCCATTGTTATGCGTGGTCACGTGTGTGGTGTGAAAAACACTGAGTTAGTCACAGGCTGTAAAGAGTTAGAGTCAGACACATCACGTCCAAAGGACAGAAAGGTGAACAGAAGGAAAAATGCAAGAGACAGAGACTGTTGGTTTCTTTGTTGGGTAAAAAAAATGTGATAATGGACAAATATTACGGTAAATCAAATTTCTGATATACATTTCAATTTTCAACTCCTAGGTCATGTGTAAGACCTCAGCTGCAAGGAGGTCGAAGACCTTTGACCTCCTATGACTTAAAAATAATTGTGTGAGATACATTATGAAATGTTAATAAGAGAAGTTAGAATGAAAGAGATAAAAGGGATGTTTTTGTTTTTTTCCCCACCCTTTTTCTCCCCAATTGCACTTGGCCAATTAACCCGATCTTCCAAGCCATCCCAGGTCCCTGCTCCACCCCCTCTGCCAATCCGGGGAGGGCTGCAGACTACCACGTCTCCTCCGATACATGTGGAGTCGCCAGCCGCTTCTTTTCACCTGACAGTGAGGAGTTTCACCAGGGGGACGTAGCATGTGGGAGGATCACGCTATTCCCCCCAGTTCCCCCTCCCCCCTGAATAGGCACCCCAACTGACCAGAGGAGGAGCTAGTGCAGCCACCAGGACACATACCCACATCTGGCTTCCCACCCGCAGACACGGCCAACTGTGTCTGTAGGGACGCCTGACCAAGCTAGAGGTAACATAGGGATTTGAACTGGTGATCCCCATGTTGGTAGGCAATGGAATAGACCGCCACACCACCTGGATGCCTTTACCTACATAATTCCTTTACCTACATAAAAAAGGGAGTTTTTATGTAGGTAAAGGAATCTATCTATCTTCCAACAGACTGTAGATGTAATCTTTATGGACTTCGATGACTTTCCCAATGTGAGTGCTTTCATAGTTTGCAATGACAGAACAACTACTGTGACTTCTACATATGATGTGTCAGCCTGTGATTGGTTCATGTCCCCGCCACTCACCGAGGGGCAGCTGATGATTGGAACGCACTGCTTGGGCTGGCACTCGATGTTTCCTTTGACACAGGCACACAGGGTGCAGTTTACTGATGACCACATGTCCCCTTCCTACAGGCGAGACAGAGAAAGGCAACAAACTCTGTCAACAACTCAGTGAACAACAACTTCAGAGACATCAGTGAGTCGGTCAAAACAACTACATATCGATCCATCTGATCCTACCGTGTCTATCTGTCTTTGTAAACTTCAATCTGCCTATCTTTCTATCATTCTGTCTGTCTATCCCATCCATCCCAGAGGTAGCTCACCCTGTAGATCTTGTTTCTGACACGGCAGTATTTCACTTCTTCTACCTTCACGTAAGACAGACACTCCTCACAGCAAAGGTCACCATGGCAGCTCCCCGGCCGTGAACAGCGTCTCTTGCAAACCACTGTGGAATCCTGGGGAGGCGGAGGAGCCAAAAGTCTTCATCAGCTTAATTGCAACTGATTGTTATCATTTGAATTGTCATGCCTTTTACGACAAGGTGGGTGGGCTTTAACTAATGAGGATCCAATACGTGTCAGGTAAGTGGTCAGTCAAGAGAAGAATATGTTAAACTGATTCTCAGATCCTTCTCTGTGGCGTTTTCAAACTCTCTGGTGATGCTTGTATTATCCCATGCGGTGAACCCTTTAAATTCAGGCAGTGAGATTGAAGGAAAAAAAGTGACCCACTTGTCTCAAACAGTGGACAGAAGCTTTGTTATAAGGAGGATATCGTGGGAGAAGCATTTGGTATCGACACCTGTACCTTGCAGGTGCAGGTGGTGCAGTTGTCATGCTTGAAGGAGGTGCCATTCTCATAGACCTCGCTGTGGAACAGACAGCTCCCTAAAGACAGGTCGAACACCTTCCTCTGGCCTGAGAGAGAGAGATGGTGAGAGAGAGGGGAAGCGGTGGGGAAAGACAGAGAGAGAAGAAAGAAAGAAACAGAAGAAAAGAGACAGGGACAATTGTATCTGTTTCTTTTTTTCAACAGAGGGTGTCGTGGTGCAATCCTTAAGGAAGCGTCAGGTCTTTACCGAGACATCTGGGACAGCACTGTCCAGGTGGGGTGTGGCTGAGATGGGCGGGGCATGAGAGAACAGGACACGCCTCCCGCACGCACAGGGTCCGTCCGCCCTGAAAAGACACAAGAAAACCACAGCTGATCAGTAACACCCAGCACGCAGACGAGAGACAGACAGGTTCAGAAATGAAGGACAAATCACTGGTTTAATTTTCATTTTGATTGGCTCAGGAAATCAGACAGCGAATACAGAACAACTGATAGACGGACAGTCACTATATAAACAAAGAATATGATGAAGATGAATGCTGGGAAACCAGGTGCCTCGTGTATAAAACTTTGCATAGATTGTATGTACACTAAAAACTTGTGCACGCCCAAAACAAGAAAACTGCGTACGTTGAGAAAGATTTACAAAACCTTGCATGTGACAAATCCTACACCCCTTTCCTTTATAAATCCCAAACCAACCTGAAACTCTGTGCATGTGCGTGAGCTTCTCGTCCCACCCCGATACCACCCAAAAGTGGCCATAAGTGGATGTTGAATAGCCCGTTTAAAAGCATTCAAATGCAGATTAACAGGATATGTTTCTGAGTGAACTCGATCGCAACATCTAAACGGAAACCTATAAAACACAATTTGGCGAACTGTGAACTCGAGAGGCTGGTTGATGAGGCAGAGGCCAGAAAATACACATTATTTAATTATTTTTCTGTTGAAATATTCAACAGAAAAGGAATGTGTCGAGTTGCAAAATGTCATAAAAGTGCTAAATATAGTCGAGACCAGAAGACCATTTATATGCTTCATTTCATTACTTTTCCATAGGACTCATGATTTCCCACTGTCGACAAAAAATGCATATAAATGGGTTAAAGCTTGCGCAGCGGTATGCACAGTCGCATGTCAAGTTTACTTTTTTATAATTCATACATGTGAGTGAGAAATTGGGTACGCAAATGTTTTGAGCGTAAACACCATTTATCCACGAGGCCCCAGTACTTTACCATGAATCCCGATGGAATTCCACAACTTTCCAGGATGTTCAAGCCTCCAACAACAGTGTGTGTGTGTGTGTGTGTGTGTGTGTGTGTGTGTGTGTGTGTGTGTGTGTGTGTGTGTGTGTGTGTGTGTGTGTGTGTGTGTGTGTGTGTGTGTGAGATGTGAACCATCGTTCGGTGCATGCATGTGAATTTGACCGGCACAGAATCAGATGCAGTATCTGAGACCGACCGGCCGGTCACCATGTCATGGCCGATGTGGCGTTCTTTTAGGAGAATGGGATTTAGTCTAAGGCGAACGATGCATTGTCTTGCAATAATAACAATTGTGACTGTGCACACATGCGGGCACGTCTATATACTCACAGTGCAGGTACATTTGATGCAGGGCTTGCCTTCTGGATTAAACTCCTCCTTCTCTTTATATAGACGACCCTCAAAGATGCAGCCTGGAGGACGACAAACATGTTAATCAGTTAACCTTAACAAAGTTGACCTTATCTTATCCCACAAGTTCCCTCTTCAACTGCTTCCCCTCATCTGGCCTTATAGTAATACTGCATGTACTCACTAGGACAGGTAGGACAGCACTTCTTGGGGTGGATCTTGGGGTTCTTGCAGTGTACGACACATTGCACTTCTGCCTCAGTGATGACACCTTCCTGTCAAAGCCAAATAATAAAACTAATTATTGAATGATTACGATTCATTTGTTTTGAAATATAAAAATATCTAGCCACCTATATCTATATAACTATGAATATAGTTCTCTTCTTCGTCCCTTCCTTTCTTCTTTTCTTTTCATTTCCTCCTTCCTTCCTTCCTTCCTTCCCTTTTTTGCCTTTCCTCCATCTTCCTCCCTTTCTCCTTATGTTCACTCGTCCCTTTAACTTTCGCGTTTCTTTTTACGCATGATCGATGTGTCATCGATATCCATATGACAAATATTGGTATGACGCGAGAACTGATTCAGTTGTCTGCATGCCCTACATGCTTAGCTTCACAGGATTTCAGCCGACAACTCAGGTTGCAGCACCCGACCCTCCCTATTCATACCCTTAATTCCGGTAAGCTAGTGGCTGGGTTGTCTCATGGATCCCAGCGCAGTGTTAGACAAACTGGTCTATGGTCAGCTAAGCGATGTGCGTTTCTGCTGAGGTAGACAACGCAGGACTGACGTAAGGAGGGGATTAGCTAGCGACAGTTTGGGAACATACCATTCTCAGTGTCTGAGCACACACTCGTATGCAAACATACACACATGATTACACACACACACACACACACACACACACACACACACACACACACACACACACACACACACACACACACACCTGACAGCGTCGGGTGATGCAGGGCTTAGTAGAACTAGTCCAGGATACTGAGCTGTTATAGGACCTCCCGTCCAACTGGCAACCTGAGAGGAGAGAAAGAGAGTGTAAAAGGAGAGAGAATGAGAGAAAGAGCGCACGAGAGAGAAAGAGAGAGAGAAAGAGTAAGAGAGAGAGAGAGAATTTGTTAAAACCTCTACACTGCAGTTGAGGGTTTACTGCTTCAGGAAAGGAGGGACACCTTAGAGACTAATAAACTAACACCACTGACAGTGTTGACCTTTGTGTGTGAGTGTGAGTGTGTGTGTGTGTGTGTGTGTGTGTGCGCGTTCATATTATTAGCGTTGACAGATTTTTTACTCTGAATCACCAATTTGTTGCGAAACCGGAAGGCAAAACGCGCTTTACTGCCCCCTGCGGACGCGGAGGAGAAGTATTTTCATTTTATGACGAGGTTAGCGTTGGTGCCGTTGTTTCCCCAAAGGAGGTTTAAAATTGGCCTAAAATCCAAAATATGTGTACGCACAGATATGCACAATTGTTGCTGTGTTGTGGCGCCGAAAGGAGGTTTCTGGAGGCGTGTGGTTGGCGAGGGCTTGCAGAGACGCCAAGGTACACAACTCCAGAATATCGATGGTAAACTGATCGTGTCTGGTCCTACACATCATACTGATATGGATTGGTTGAGCAGGGAAGGGTATCTGGTAGTGTGACATCAACACAAAACTGAAACAGGAGCGGTAGAAAGGAGCCAACATGATATAGACACCCAGAAAAAGCAGCGACACAAAACAACAGAGAACAAAATAAAAAGCGGATATACTATACACGGCTTCCCCACATTCTATTCCCTCTTTTTCTACTCTGATCCTTCCTATTGTCTCACTTCTTCTCTACTCTGCATACCATGCCCTCAACACAACTCTGCCATGCTCTCTATCCTCAACGTACCGCCCATGTACAGTACGCTGCTCAGGAAACAAACTGGGCCTTTAGGACAGGTTGTCTTTACTGGTAGTTCATATACGATGTTTCACAACACACTGAGGCACGCATACACCTACTGTGCAAGTGCACACAAGACCACATGTGTCCTGGAGTGCACTTGCAAAGACACATATGTCCTTGTACGTGTATATACTGTAGTCACCTAGGTGAGTGACTCTTTTACACACAGTCGGACACACACACTGCATTAACACCTGCACTTTAACAGACAAATATCACCCCCCCACACACACACACACTCTCGCACAGTCTGTATATCAGATCACTCCAGTCATGCAGTGAAGTGTGTTTAGAGCTATATCTGGTTTGATAAGAGCCTGTCAGTAACCAAAAACCATTTCTGAAGGGTGCTGAATACACTCACACAGACACACACACACCAACCCCTCAACTCTAAATTAATAGCCTATTCATTTCACTGCATCCCATTTACAGTAAGTGGGCTGAGATCGATGGTAAACGTTCCATAGGATGAAATCAGACCACGCCTATCGATCTGCTGTCCTTTCTATAAGCCGATACCAGACAGAGGGTTTCCTGACAGACTGGGGCCTCACGGGGAGGATGGCAGGTTTGTCCTACATAGCTGCACAAAGTTCAGACCTCAGCATTTTTCAAGCACTGACCTGCCTTTAGAAACATGATATATAAGTATAATAAAAAAAAATTGAATAAGTAGCAAGAGGTACATTAGAGGTGAAGAGGAGAGACATGCGTATAAAAAAAGACCACACCAGATGAGACTAAACTAGATGAGACTACAACAGAACACAGCAGAACAAAACCCAATAGAATACAATAGAAAACAGCAGAAGTGACGGTTTAATGATGACGGCAGTGGCAAAGCACAGCGTTGGTGACAATAAGTGAACATTCAGGATCAATATGAGATTCGTCGTCTGCGTTCTGGGGTTCGTCACATTACTGGAGAATAAGAGTGTTTCAATCGCACTATTATGGACATGCATATGAACATGTGGACATGTAGTACCAGTAATAATATCATATGCCTGTTACACAGATTTAATCAGAATCAGTTTTATTTGCAAAGTGTTTTTTTTTTTTATTTGACCATATTGCACCAATTCTTATGTGTGTGTGTGTGTGTGTGTGTGTGTATATATATATATATATATGTATATATATGTATGTATATATATATATATATATATATATGTATATATATGTATATATATGTATATGAATATATATAAGACCCCCCCCGCCCCTTTTCTCCCCCAATTGTATTTGTATCTGGCCAATTACCCCACTCTTCCGAGCCATCCCGGTCGCTACTCCACCCCCTCTGCCGATGTGGGGAGGGCTGCAGACTATCACATGCCTCCTCCGATACATGTGGAGTCGCCAGCCACTTCTTTTCACCTGACAGTGAGGAGTTTCACCAGGGGGACGTAGCGCGGGGGAGGATCACGCTATTCCCCCCAGTTCCCCCTCCCTACCGAACAGGCGTCCCAACCAATCAGAGGAAGCGCTAGTGCAGCGACCAGGACACATACCCACATTCGGTTTCCCACCCCCAGACACAGCCAATCGACCCTGTGCATAACTGTAGTCCACTGACTTCCGGTTTCTACTGCAGCGGTCATACCAGCTTCCTGTTTGTTGGCGTGTGCTGCTGACAATGGCATATTTTTCGTGATGCCTGCACGATTCACCATGGATGAATGTCAACGACATGCACAGACAAACTTTCACCTGCACCTAGCAGCAAACAGGTATAAAGTTTCAAGTTGTACATGTCAAGTTACATCCACAATTATGAGGGTCCATCCGTCCGTCCGGACTCATCCTCATAATTGTGGCCGTAACTTGATATGTACAACTTGAAACTTTATACCCGTTTGCTGGTAGGTGCAGGTGAAAGTTTGTCGACAATTCTGTGCATGTCGTTGACATTTATCCATGGTGAATCTTGCAGGCATCTCGAAAAATATGCCATTGTCAACAGCACACGCCAACAAACAGGAACCCAGTATGACCACTGCAGTAGAAACCGGAAGTCAGTGGACTACAGTTATGCACAAAGCCGAATCCGCCCAACCAAGGGGAAGGTAACACGGGAATTCGAACAGGAGGTCCCCGTGTTGGTAGGTAATGGAACAGACCGCCAAACCACCCGGGCACCCTAGCAAATTAAGTTTTAAACAAGAATCTAAGTTGATGCATTGCTCACTGTGATAACAATTTTTATCAGAATCTGACTGAATTTCTAAATAGTGAGATAAAATGAGGCCTTTGTGTGGTGTTAATGGTATTTTTACTCAGTATTTGTCCATTATAACCGACTCAGTTATAATGGACTCATATCCAGGGACAAATAGCATAGTCTCAGTTAAACCGAGAGTAGGAAAACTGAGGAAAACGCTGTAGAGAATAGACGGCAGGTTTCCTGCTGTCGAACAGTGACTGTTCTCTGCGGCACCACCATGTCAGGTCCTTTAATTTAGTTGTGGTAGCCGTTTTCAGACCGCCAGTCAGCCGCGCTCAACAACTCAACTGGGAACAATGGAGAAACGAACACGGCGTTAACCATGGAGACGCGGGGCTTTCCACAGCTGGCCTGAATGCACTGCACCTCTTAATGAAGTGCCGGGCGTAAGAAACGCCCAGCCGCAAAAAGACAAAAACAAAAGGAGCGCACCCCACGGTGAAATGTGGAGGGTGACCCCCCCCACCCCACTACCCTGTAGAGCACTGCTATGTGTGTGTGTGTGTGTGTGTGTGTGTGTGTGTGTGTGTGTGTGTGTGTGTGTGTTTACTGAGAGACAGAGAAAACACACATTCCAGAAATTGGCTGAGTGGTGAAGAGGAGGGTGGTGGAGATGAGGAGAGAGAAGGAAAAGAGAGTATGGAGGGTGGTAAGCAGAGGAGAGGCACTGGCTGGGGTCTCATAAAAGAAATTTTATTTCTGTGGCCTGTAAACCCGACACTGAACCCCCGATACCAGCCACGCTGTCTCCACACACAGCTGTGTGTGTGTGTGTGTGTGTGTGTGTGTGTGTGTGTGTGTGTGTGTGTGTGTGTGTGTGTGTGTGTGCGTGTGTGTGTGCGTGTGTGAGTGCTATTTGTTGTGCACATGAGAAAGTTAGCTAGTGTGAAAGAAAGCGAAAGAGGGACCGGGAAAGAGGAAGTCTGCGTGAGTGAGGATAAAGGTTTCATTAACGAAACCAGACTACATTTCTGTGTTTTCGCACTTCCTCTCCTTCTGTGTAAAGACTAACACATAAAGGTTATGTGATCTGTGTGTGTCCTCTCCATCCCGCAGCATCATTCAACATTTTTACTCATTCACCCACTAGGGGGCGAAAGTAACCCCCCCCATTACTTTTTACAGGCGCTGCTAATCTTCTCCCTAAACGTCTGTGACCCTGTCAGTATCACTAAAACATCCATTTGGGGTGTGACGCTGCCCAGTCGCCGCACTTGGCTGCAAGTACGGCTTGTAATTATTATCAGGCACCAACACAAAACATGCCATGGCATATTCAAACTGTTCCACCCACGGGTGAGGGGTGCCCGTCAAGTCCTGAACTGCATTATTGTTTCAGTAAAACTGCTGCAGTCTTTGTTTTTATATAATAAGGAATAATTACGACATTCGTTTTATTTATCGTTCACAACTTGTTGTGTAAAAATGTAACCTCTAAAACAAGCGGTTTTGAAACTAGCAATAGTTGGACGTGTTGGTCAGTTGATAGTACAAGTGGAGTAATATGAAACTGCTACGCGATATTGTACGTATGGTAAACTTTGCAATTACAATTGTTAGATCAGTCCAGCCCCATTTTATAATCATTTGTAATCAGTCAAGCTAGGTGGCATACCTCTGTTGCCCAAAATGTATCAGTCAATCAATCAATCAATCTGTCTGTCTGTCTGTCTGTATCGGTCTGTTAGTATTACCTTTACATCGCTCACAGCAGGCTCCTGTCTGCTTCACCACCAGGGCACAGTCGTCAGACACCAGTGGACACTTCTCCTGTTTACAGTCTGCCTTCCCGTCCTGGATGAGAGACAGAGGATCAAAACACAGAGAGAATGAGAGTTGAGCATGAGATCAAGAGAGAGAAAGCAAGGTAGACAAAGAGGGGGTGAGAGAGAGAGACAGACGGAGAGACCGAGAAGGGGGAGAGGAAGTGGGGAGGAGGAGAAAATAATAATGTGGAAATAGTGCAGGAGAGATGAGGGAATGGGCTATTGAATATGGAGTTGGGGTCAACGTGGCAAAGAATGAAAGGAGAGAGGGAGAGAGGGAGGGGGGGTGGGAAAAGTGAAGGAAAGGGATGTTGATAAATTTTCACAAATCATTTTGCAAGCAGCCACACTGTCAGCATTACATAGGGTGACACATGGACCGGTGGTGCAAGCTCTCATCCAAAACACCGTACCGCGACTTCTAGCACTTGGCTCCACCCGTCAAACCTCACGGGGATGTTCTACCACAACACCGGTGTTACACCAACAAGTGGACATTATCAGACTCTCTTTTACAATATAGGAGCTCACACTGTTAAGGGTACTGCTGGGTTTGCTCCCCCCGCCAACTCCTGGTAATGTTCTCCTGTGTGTGAACGGTCAGGGCTCTGCAACCATCCATGTTGGCAAGTAACCAACGGTATCTGGAGATAAGACTTTTTTCTAAACAGCTCGCTGAAGGGGGGGGGGGTTGTGAAAAGGGAAATGTGGTCATCTATGTCTGGAAACGTATCTGGTAACAACATCCAGCCCCAACATCAGCTCTCACACGTTGGCTTTCAAGAAGCGGCCCTTGTTTCAATCTACTTTACTCTCACTCCCTGTGTTTGCTGCCATCTTTAAGCCATGCTGCCCCCCCCCCCAACACACACACATTCCCGCTGATTACGTCACAGGTTATTTGGGTGAGATGTTGTGGATGACGGCATAGGTGCACGAGTGGTTGGAGGATGGTGGGAGTACCAGTTTGATCCTTTCAGGGGCACTGTGGGTCTTATTCTGCTGCACACCCCTGACAGGGGAGGTGACAACCTGATGGAGACATGCATACAGTATGCACGCACCCCCATCTAAGCCAGCCATTCACACCGGCCCTCAGCCTTGCTTAAAAGCACACGGGAAGCTTAAAATCACATCCTATAGGTTTGGGTGATATGTCTCCTCCTTTTCCCTCGCTCCCTTCCCTCTCCTTCAAACCCACTCCCCAATCTCGCTCCAATCTCTTTTAATCTGCTTGACTTTCACACCCCAGTTTTACTGCTGACTTCACCCTCACGTCCATTTTTTTTTTCCAATTTTATTTTAAACACACTGTGTGTTTATGTAGCGGTGGCCCTCGAGCCCTGGGTCCTGGCTCTAACGAGGAGGGATCAAAGCGCGGCTGAAAATAAAACCGGGGCAGTTTAATATAGCAGCCTCGTTCGGCCCACAACTCGACCACACTGGGGACAAATGATGTCATGGTGGAGGAGCTGGGAAGAGAGAGAGAGAGAGAGAGAGAGAGAGAGAGAGAGAGAGAGAGAGAGAGAGAGAGAGAGAGAGAGAGAGAGAGAGACTAGGTGAGGGAAGATATAGCAAAAAGAGGAGGAAAAGCAGGGGCATAGATGAAAACGTGAAAGAGTGAGAGCAAGAGGAGGGTAAAAGAGGGAGAGATGGAGATGATGGAGAAAGATGACAAATGGAAAGAAAGAGACGAGAGAATGATCAGAACAGGAGATTGGTCAATCGTTCCTCTTTAGGGACAGACAGACAGACAGACAGACAGACAGACAGACAGACAGACAGATAGACAGATAGACAGATAGATAGATAGATAGATAAACTAACCAAGGTTAAGCTAGGTTAAGCTTGACTACAATAAAGTGTACTAAATTAAAACAAAAAGTGGACCAAGACAAGACAAGCGTAACTAAATTATCACTTCCATGAAACTAAAGCTAAGCTTAACCGACCCCACTGACCGTATGGGCCCTTCCCGTGATAAGATGGCATGCAGAGGTGAGTGAAAGGAAACACGTGGGGTGCGACACGAGACGGCGGGTCTGGGATTCCTCCAGTATCTCATAATGTTCATCATGTTATGGGTGCATTTTACCAGACGGTGTCAACTGCGCCACATAGTCCTCATGAAGGTCACAGAAAGCCCCTGTGAAGGCTGACACTACGAGAAACGGGGGAGAGCAAACAGGTGGAGGGCTGGGAGAGAGCGAGAGAGAGCGATAGAGAGAGACAGACAGACAGACGGATGGATGGATGGATGGATGGATGGATGGATGGATGGATGGATGGATGGATGGATGGATAGACAGATATAGAAGAGAGGCTGGGGATGAGGGTGGTTGGTAATGAAAATAAAGAGAGGTAAAAGAGAGGAAGAGAAAATCTCCCTCCTCTCCTTGAAAGAGAGCGGCATAGACAGAATGACGGCAAGAGGGAGGGAGACAGGAAGGAGGGTAGAGGAGAAAATGACAGAGAACGTGGGAGAGGGGGGGGGGTGGGGTGAGAGAGAGAGAGAGAGAGAGATGGACTGATTAGGTGGACAGATATGAAATCTCTGACAAGCAGAATGGCAGAGTGGAAAGACTGACGGCAGAGAGATGATGATGATGTGTGATGTGGGAGGGGAGAGAGAGAGTGAAAGAGTGGAGAAACTCACCCTCCACACACACACACACACACACACACACACACACACACACACACACACATGCATGCACACACACACGTACACACACACACACACTCACTCACTCAACATCCTTCCATCCTTCCAACGACATGTCTCCGATCCCCCCTCTCTCTCTCATTGTCTTGTCTCTCTTGCCCCGTGTCTCCCTACCCCTCTCCCTCTCTGTCTCTCCCTCACCTCTTATCTTCAGCCCCTATGGTGTCTCCATATTTTAAGACTTACTGGGCAAATTCAGTCTTCCTGGTAGCCATTACTGCTAAGTGGTGCAAAGAGTTGTAACCCGTCTCTCTGTCGGGGTCAGAGGTCATGCTGGGTCACCACGCCTCATAAACACTCGACATACTGAAGCTCTGAGAAGTTCCACCGGCCGACAGATGATGTGGGGCAGGGCCCTGATTGGACTGCTGGCTGGCTGTCGCCAAGGGCGCTCACCCCCAGGGCAGGATGAAGTGTTGGTATGTTCATAAGCGAGAGAGAGAGTGTGCGTTGTGTGTGTGCGTGTATGTGTTTGGGTGTGTCACACGGATATATTAACGACAAAGGGGAGCTAGAAATAGAGTTTATACTTGAATTTTTAATAGTGGGCGTGTACATATATATGTGTATATATTTCATTTAATGTATTTGAGTGTGTGTGTGTATGTGTGCGTGTGTGTGAGAAAAAGAGTGTGTGTGTGTGCGTGCGTGCATGTGCCTAACACTAGTATGAGATATAGAGTGTTAAACAGTCTGTGTGTAAAATACTGTGTGTGTGTGTGTGTGTGTAATAAGTGGTACAACAGCTTGTCTTTTCAATACAACACATCTATTGGGCAAAAAAACCCATCACATGAAAATAAGTGTCAATTCCAAAATCATTTTCTTTGACTGATAATTGTGTATATTAACATTTTAGGCTCGTGGTTGACACTTTAATTCAGAATTACACACAGTGAGGGGAACAGTTGGAAAATCAGTTTAATTTTTTTCCCCAAGATTTCAATCAGCTGAAAAGTGACACCTTTATTTTCAAAATGATTGATTTGAGATAGATTTGATGGATGATCGATTTGAGACGTTGACGGACGTTGGGTAGAAATAGTGATTTTCCCCAGATTACTCTCCACTAGAGGGCGACAGTGCACTCCTTTTCCCCATCAGCCCCAGTACAGAGGCATTTTCCTTCACACATTTATGGCTACATCACTCTTCCAATACCCTCCTTTCCTCTCTGTATTTTCTCCTTCACCCTCTTCTCTCCATCTCTCTTTTTCCCTCTCTCTCACTGAACCTTAGTCTCATGTCTGCTCCCTTTCTTTTTCTCCCTCTAAACCCTCTCCCCCTCTTCCTTTTGCTTACCCGCTGCAATTCTATCCTCCTCCTCCTCTCTCTCTCTCTCTCTCTCGCTCTCTCTCTGGCATGCTGTAACAAGCTGTGAGGTTGTCCACTGTCTGTCTGGTGTGTCTGTCTTAGTCTGTCGTAGTGACGGATGGAGAGAGCGGTCTGGGCCTCTTGGCGGAGGAGAGCAGCACTCAACCTAAAGACCCACTTAAACCCTCGGACTCCACCTGACCCCCAACCCCCCCCCCCACTGCCCACCCCCCTGACCCCCAACATCACCACCCCGGCCCTTCTCACACACACCCACCTCAACCACTCTGATCTCTGACCTTTCACCCTTCCTCCAAAACAAACAGGTCACAGCCCCCGGCGGAGAGCAGGAGCCGCAGTAGCTTATGCTGAGACAGATTGACGGTGTGTGTGTGTGTGTGTGTGTGTGTGTGTGTGTGTGTGTGTGTGTGTGTGTGTGTGTGTGTGTGTGTGTGTGTGTGTGCGTGTTGTAAGCGGTTGAGTTTTTGTTTGTCTTTTTACAACAGATCTGTTTTGTTTGTTATTTAGCTTGAAATTGTATTCATGTCAGTGACATTTACTTTTTTCCTCTCTTCTAAAGGCAAGACAAACTTTATGGATCTCCACCAGATTGATTCTGTTTTATTTTATTATTTTTTTAAATGAACCACAGTTGTATACTAAGTACTAAGTAAACTCTCTGATCTTTGGGCCCTTCAAACCTATTAAACTCAAATTGTGTAATTCCAAAAATAACCACACATCAATGTGGGACGTTGTCCTCGATGCTGCTAGAGTAATGGACAACTTGTCTTTGCTGTAGGATTTCTTTGGAAATATTCTAAAAATCCTGAAAAATAACCCATGTAGGGATGGTGACGTTTGGGGCTGGATCGAACCAAACTGTGCTGAACTGAACCGAGTCCAGTTCAGAAGTATAAAAGAAATGTAACACTGATGATATGTGGTTGACGATAACTACGGGACCAAATAAACAGAGGGACAGTCTGCGTTTCGTGAATATTTTGAGATCTCATAATTCACAACCGGCCGTTTTCCTAAAGCGACAGCGTCAGGTATAACTTCATTCATCAGGGACTTGACTTTTCTACGGGTGACGGGCAGGTTTTGCCGAGGAAATGAACGACTTCGCTCAGAAAAGTACAAATCTTAGACTGGAAGGTAGTCTGTCAGCAGGGTGACCCCCTCCCTCTCCTTCCTAAAAGACCCTTTTACCAGGAAGATTATCATTGTAGAACAACTGCTTAATGTTGTCAAACCGTGTCCAACAGTACCTTAGAAGTAATGCTGCTGGAAGCTTCATAGTAGAGATTAACTGTATCCGAACAGCTTCACGAACTCGCAAAAACACGTGATGTTTGTTGTTCACTTATCTTCCATTCTCCTCAACTGACCCCATCCTGTCTCTTATCAATGTTTTATCTCTCCCCCCCTTTCTCTTTACTCAGAAAAGACACTCAGCTACTCTTTCAGCCTTCCCGCATTCCTCTCATCCTCTCTCTCTCTCTCTCTCTCTCTCTCTCTCTCTCTCTCTCTCACCTCTACCCTTCCATTAGTTAGATAAAGGGAGATCTACTAGGAAAGAGAAATGCAGACAGAAGGAGAGAAAACATTAGGGATGCTCTATGCAATATTCAGCAACAGCATCTCAGAACTTCCTTTCACATTTTTGGCTATTATTTCGATGGTTGGAATATTGATTTTTATAGTACAGCTATTTTACTGACATTAGTAACGTATTCAGCTTGGTAAGGAGCTATTTCTTCCATCTGCCGAGTGACCTAAACCCACGTAACGAGAAAATTATTATTATTATTATAATTATTATTACTATTATTATCCATCCATCCATTATCCAAACCGCTTATTCTGCTCTCAGGGTCGTGGGGATGCTGGAGCCTATCCCAGCAGTCATTGGGCAGCAGGCGGGGAGACAGCCTGGACAGGCTGCCAGGCCATCACAGGGCCGGCACACACTGGGCTTATGTTTAGCTAACCTGCTAACGCTAGCTGCCTCTCATGCACTAATGTGCACACGCGGCTGGACCGGCTTCCAAAACAAAGACCAGAGGAACTTGGATTACAAAACACACAGAGGGAGTGTGACTTCATTCTCCGCTCAGGACGCCATTACTCCACTATCTCTTTACATAGCAAATAGTTGTTTATTTTACGTAATTTTACGTGCCAGGCTTACGTGTGAATACAAGCCAGAGTCGAAATCCCTTCAAGGCTGTATTGGCAAAGACTCAAGACTTAACAGTAGTGACATTTATGGACACATTACCAAACAACAATAATTTGAGCAAAAGGCCTCACATCGCCATATCAGTCTTACTCACGTAGGGCACTTGTCACAAGGAATATGTCTGCAGCTTGCTCACGGCAGGCATTTGTCTGGAGCAAGAGATTCATTTGTAAACCAGCAGAAGTAAGAGCACGTTTAAAAATGTCTGGAGAATGGACCAACCTAGAAACAAGAGAGCTGCTTTCAGACCGTACAGAGGATGAAATCAATTGGCCGCTGTGGTGTGCGTGCGACAGCTCACCACACAAAAGGCATCCCTACAGGGACATGTGAACAAACACTATCTGCAAATCTCACAGATGGGATCTGTATGTGTGAACCGGGAAAATCATTACGGCAATGTCAGAAAAATCCTCGAGGCAAGTTTAGGAAATGCACATTTCAAAGTGGCTGTAGTGGTGCCGGTGACTTAAGCATAACAGAATAAACTACATGACAGAGCAGACTTGAAATGCTTCAGTATGAGATAGGTGAGCCTAGCCTCTCCCCACACAGCATGTCTGTGTGTGTCTGTGGTTTAGCGATAAGGCAGGTTGACACAGCGAGGCCGGGGTAAACCCTGCCTGACTACGTAACTGGATTGCTCGGATATTTCTTGTCTTGATTGTCTCTACTGTTTGAGGTGAGACGGCCACAGGAAGCGACCTTTGACCCTCTCTTGTATGTTTGCTGACTGTGAGTTGTGCTCGCTAGGCTACCAGATCACACCTCCCCATGTTGATTGAGTGAATCTTTGTGTTGAATTATTTGCCAAGTGCCTCTCTATAATAAATAGATATTATGGAGACACGGGAATCCATGTTACATCTGTTGTCAAGGTGCTGCGGATTTGAACTTTGACCTCTTTGGTGCTGGCTTTGTGCAATGTTTGTTATCTAGCGATTAAAGCATGGGCGATGGAAATCTCTGGATATTGCTTAATTACATGAAAAACCGACTGCTCAAAGAAAAACGAAACACTTGCACAATGGTAGCCCGGAAAGAAGGAAAGAACACTAACAGATAGATAGAAAGTGGGGCTTTCTATCTATCTACATGGCTAGGGGATGAGGGTGCTTGGTAAAACCATAAAAGTAAAGAGATAAAGAATAAAAAAGGTAGTGAGACATGCAGCAAAGAGAAAGCACAGCAGATGAAAGACAGCAGGAAAAAAAGAGATATGGATGGAAGGACGGAGATGGATAGACTCCTCCAGATAACCCATCGCCACGGCGACATGCCCGTCAGTGAGTCTGTCAACTCCATCTACTCCCAGCCCCATTACAACCATCCACCTCTCCTATAGACACACAATGGACCCTCTGTGTGTGTGTGTGTGTGTGTGTGTGTGTTTGTGTGAGTATTTTTGCCATAGGGCCATTAGCAGGTACTCAGAAGTGACTGGGGAGCCCCCCCCCCCAATCTCCATCCGTCCATAAGTGACACTGGAGACTTTGCGGCTCAAACCCCACCCCATCCTCATCCTACCATCATACACACGCTCTCACACACATAAATACACATACTTTAAAGACTATGTGTGTGTGCGCACGTGCATGCACGTGAAGGAGCAGAGAAAGTTAAGTGGGGTTGGGCGTCATATTTGAGAACAGTAATCTATGATGGATATGCATGATGTGCATGTTTTCAATATGCATCATCTGTGTGTGTGTGTGTGTGTGTGTGTGTGTGTGTGTGTGGTGCACACTCCTGAAGCTGATAGTTTGTTCCTATGTGTATGGCATAACTGTGTATATATTTGCACATGTATGTCTGTATGTATGAGTGAGGGTGTGCATGTATGTGTGTGTGCATGTGTGTGTGCATACATGCGTAGGTACAGATAAAAAGCAGCTGCCGATTGCTAATAGTGTTCAACAGAGCTCATGTCTGTCTGATAAACCCGAAAGCCAATCAGAGTACTGGGGATGGCCAAGCCTTATCAGACAACCAATCAGAAGCTGGCCTACGACTGCGGACAGCTCGGAAAAATGTACACTTCCTCCAGAAAATATACACAACGTGGAGAAGAATGCATTACATATGATGAGGATGTGCAGATATGAAGCATGCGCATTAGCGTGCGTCGACAACGACATAAAAACACATGCATAACACACACAGATAAAACCGCGCGCAAGCGCGCGCGCACACACACACAGCTCCAGTTCACTTTGGCTCCGTGCTGTGTTTCATAGAGGACAAACGCCTGTCAAAGTCAAACCCAAACGTTTAAACTCCGCCTCAGGCCATATGACACTTTTTAAAGACAGAGCACGCTGTGGCGTGCACCCCCCCTCTCTCTTCTACCCTCTCTCTCTCTCTCTCTCTCTCTCTCTCACTCTCTCTCTCTCTCTCTCTCTCTCTCTCTCTCTCTCTCTCTCTCTCGACAGCAACACACTGAAACAGAAAAGATTCCCGCTTCCATTCTCATCCACAAAAACAATGACCTTCACTGCAGGGGTGGAGGTCAGGGGTCAAAGAGCATATGTTACAGGAAAGAGTTGTTCTTTAACGTTTTGTAGCCTGGCTTTAACAACCGGGCTGGGGCCAAGACAGCGTGACGACAGGGCTGTCTCTTAAAACAAACAACACTGACTTCATGTTTCACTGAGCATTTTTCTGTAAATCCTCTAGAAAAAAAACAACTGCCATGATTGAACCCCATCCTGCGTTTACTATTATTTAGGGTTGTTGGCTCTGTTGGTGGACACACAACCCCGGCCAACTTCACGTTTTTTACAGTTTTCTTTGAGGATGACAAAAAAAAATCATGCCAAATCTTCTATTAGGGAATCAGGAGCACTTTGTTGCAAAGCTGGTCTTACAGCCCTCTCTCATATACATGATAAGGAACACGCTGAGCAGCGTTATCGCTCTCTAAACGAACCTATCGGTGCTGTGGAGGTCAAACGTTCTCACTCAGTCCCATTTGGCAAAAGCCGAAGCACAAATTACGCAGGCGAGCTTCTTTGTTCCTCCGCGGTTACCATGCACCAAAAACAAATAGAGCGGTGCAGTCTTTCCAACTGAGGCAACGGCGGCCAATAACTCAACGTCAATCTAACAAAACCAAAAACGAAAACACACACAGACACACACACAATAGGCAGCGTTGCACTTGGCGGCGGCCAGAGGGGTAGTGCGGGGCTGTTTGCTTACCAGACAGACGCAGGTGATGCAGGGGTTGTCGGTGATGTTGGGGATGTGCAGCACCTCGCCCTCGTTCTCACAGCTGGCCTCCGTACCTGCGGAGCACGCGGGGACAAGCAGATGAATTGGCGCCTCACCGAAAAGACGCCGACAGATGAAATGTGGCGGGAATCGCCTTTTTTTTTTAAAAATTAAAAAAAAAATGTAGGGTTGAAGTTTGCTCATGCTTGTCTTTTATCTTGATTCACTCAACTTTCGTGCTTCATAACCCGCGGATAATCTAAGACAATTTAAATTAGCTGGCCTTTCTCCCGCGTCGGCCCCTGGCATGCCAGTGTGGACTGACTGTCCGGGGCTGAGGCTGTTTGAATGACTTCACTTGATGTCGGGTCTTTCCTGCCGTCACGCTGGCGAACAGGGCAAGTTTCTACCGGATGTGGACGAGCGATTTAACATCATAGAAGAAGACGCAAACGAGAGCAGCGGGAGCGGCGCATCCACGCTTGTGCAACCAGGCCGGAACGTTGCAACGGCTGACGACATGTCGGACGGACTGACGGCGTGTTGGGTCGAAACACAGACGAAACAAGCGTTGGCGTATGTTTGCGCTTAAATGAAATTCTTTGAATCTCTCTCACACCTGATGTCCAAACACCCCCTCCCCCCCTCCCCTCTGTCGGCGGGGGCAGCAGCTATGTGCGCTGCTCGGCAGATACAGACAAGCTTTTAATTGGAGGCGCAGACAGACTCCGCGACGACTGTAACATTTACAACCTTCGCGTGTAATTAAACCAGCGCGGCTTTGAGTGATTGAAGGTGTGTGTGTGTGTGGTAGGTTATGGGGGGGGGGGGGGACCCGAGACTCGACCCAGTCAGGTAGGAACTCTTATTCCCTCGATGGAAAAAAACACAAAAACCGTAATTGAATGAATACAGATTTAATGATCAACCCCGGTTTCACCTGCCGCGGCGTAGAGACGCGTTGAAAACTCCCGCCGTGCAACATCTTTATCTCCCCCTTACAGAGGAGCGGTTAAACGGTCCCGGTCGGTTAAACAAGCTGTTTTCTCGCCGCTGGAGACAACAGACAGGCGATATGGGCCATATTTGGGGATGCCAGGTAGCAACACGCTGAGAGAATTTGATCCGGAGCAGGAGAAGGGGAAGGGGAAGGGGGGGGGGGGTTAGACTTAGATGGTTGCGTTTGCAGCTGATTTGGACAGGAGAGGGCTGAAGTTCCCGTCCCTGGCTTCTCGTGTTTACTCTGCCATAAACGCGCTGGCAGCTCCGACTCGCCGATACGTCCAAGCGGGCGCCGCGTGACACGGAGCCATTATTCTCGTGTCTTAACTGATGCCCTGTGATGCAACACGCGGCTATCGGCGGATCTCAAGAGAGGAAGGAGGCCAGGGCAGCAGAGGGCTGTCCGACATGGGGGCCAGGTGGGGCTGTCAGAGAGGCTGCAGGTGAGGGGAGCCTCACCTATAATAATAATAATAATAATCATGATGATAATAATGATAATAAACGATACGGTCCATTTTACGCTTACCTGTAATGAGTTGTGTGGATGGCCGGGGCATATGGAAGAACCAGAGAAGAAATAAAAAACTACAGGTAAACTTGGAAGGGGGGCTTAAGGCGCTGGAGGCACATAGAAACAACATCCTTAATTTTCGTCCAAAAAACGAAATAGAAAAAAAAAGGAGAAGAAGAAAAAAGAAAAGAAAAGTTTAAAATGCTACGGACAAAAGCAATCCAAGTTGTTGGGTGGTGCTTTTCAGGCGATATCCAGACGCCGGCTTCTCCGCGGGTCGGTCCCCGTCAAGCCTGACTGCGGGGGGACGCCGCGGGCCACGGCGCGTCCTCCTGCATCCGACGACCCACAGGACGCGCGGAAATTACAATGACAAAGACGCGCGACAGCCGGGCGACACTCATATCGCGCGGCGGGCTGGCCGAGAGCGAGACAAGTGTCCGTGGAGGTGGATGGAAAAGCCCCTCGCGAGGAAAGAAAAAAGAAAAAAAGAAAGAAGAAGAAGAGAAAAAAAAAAGTTTCGGGTGTTAAAAAAATCTTGAGGGGGATGTTGGATGATTGTGAATGACAGGGGGGAGAGAAAAAATCACTCTCCTCTGAAATAAAGTGGATGGGGGGGGGAACCCCGTTCTTAAGTTAAGGTAAAGGGCTTTTGGTAGGGATTTAATCGCAGAAATAACTGCTTATCTTAAGGCTGCGACAGGCGATGAAGATGTCCTTGTGTGTCGCAAACGAAAATCAGCAGCCAAAAAACCCCGGGTCCGTTTCCAACGTTGTTATCCCAAGCAAAGGGACGGATGACGGCTGAGTCTTCCTCCCCCTCCTCTTTCTCTCTCTCACTCTTTCTCTGTCCTCGCAAGAAATGTATGAGTAGCCCTATACATGCAAGAGGGTGGACAAGTTTCTCCACCTCGACTTTATCACAGCAGATGTGTGGCTCCTTGGTGCGCGTTGATGCCGGTGTACCGCGTCCCTCCAGTTAAACATCCCCGCAGGGCGCAGGGACCTCCTCCAAACCCGGCGAGAACGGCCCCTCGCTGCTCAAATAGCTGCCGGGGGCTTTAATAACCTCAACGAGTTGACGTCCAGACTCTTGCCCCGCCGCTCCCTCTCCTCTGTCTGTCGGTCGGCTTGTTTGGGCTACTCAACCTCTCCACTTATCACCGCTACATGTGTGCGCGTGTGTACACGAGAGAGAGAGAGAGAGAGAGAGAGAGAGAGAGAGAGAGAGAGAGAGAGAGAGAGAGAGAGAGAGAGAGAGAGAGAGAGAGAGAGAGAGAGAGAGAGAGAGAGAGCTATCGTATTCTGTTTCATTACTAACAATCCCAAGTACCAACGCTACATGCGCTTCACGTGCTCCCCAAACGCACCGCGGTGCCAAACGGGGGAAAGACGCGCAGAAGGACGGAAAGAGCTCAAGTCGAGTGCGCTTTCAGCTTACTCATCCCCTCCGATCCGCCTTATTCCAATGCCATTTGTCTGATTAAACTTTAACGGGACTCTTTACTAAAGAGGAAAAATCCCCGTAAACTGCATGTTGATGTTATTTTGTCGTCCATCTGAGGTCTCGGGGCGCCGTCAGAGTTCTGTGTGAGAGAGTTTAAATGGGTTTGCTAGCATCGTGCGTCTGCCTTTGTTGTTCCGCTGGGATGCAGAAAGCAGCTTCCAGCTCTTTGAGCCGAGGCTCCTCAGAAGCTCAAACGGGAAGGAAAAGTGCGTCTTCAAAGAAATAATTAGGACCCAGCCCCTTTTAACTGCTTTCTAGCCTGACTGTCAAGCCGCGGCACACTTGCTGTTTATCAAAGTGCGTTAAATCTTGCTACTTCACACTGTAAGCCAACCATAAGCGACAGTAGCGGTGTGTGTGTGTGTGTGTGTGTGTGTGTGTGTGTGTGTGTGTGTGTGTGTGTGTGTGTGTGCGTGTACAAGAGCGAAAGGGAGCGTGTGTGTGCACTCCGCTGTTGCTGAGCGTTTATTTGCATTAATATTAGCCGCTAGATGGCACCAAACAGCATGTTTGAGACGTGCGCGCTCCCTCCCGCCGGGCTGACCGCCGTCTTGTTGCAGAAGGAGGGAGGCTCCGCAGCTATTTAATTGCGCCCTAACGGCCTTCCTCCCCACACCGTGGAGGCCAGACAACCGCTCTTTTAGGTAGTGACATGCTGATGATGAGTGGTGCTCAATGGAAAGGCCGATTTCGTATTTTATATCAATTTTGTTTTTTTTATGATTTCAGGTCATTTGGCTCTTGACGGTTTGTAAGGGAGATCCACAATGACGTAGCAAGTGGAGGTTTTAGTGCCTTGCTCAAACATTATTGACAGGACAACCACGTCTGTGAGTCTGGAGAGAAATTCCCGTCACCCCTTCATCATCACTGAGGACGGCAAGTGTTGTCAGTGTTGATGTCAAAATATGTTGTGTAAGGCAAATGTGTTGGTGTAACTTGTGTACGTTGCTGTGGCTGTGCGGCTGTGTTTGTGTTACAGCAGTGTGAATGTGTGTGACTGTGTGAGCGATGCTACAAAAGGACACGCGTTGAGTCCACCTCTGCCCTGTAATGTGTGTTTTATCCAAGTGGACAGCGGGTTGTATATAAACCACAATCATACCCGTTTTATGAGAGTCGGCCTCTCTCGGAGGACTGAGGCCAGAGGTTTGGGAGGGGGAGCATTAGTCGTCTGCTGTCAGGGTCTCTAGCGGTCTGGACTGTCTCTCTTTAGGGGCCCAGGTTGCTAAAGTCCGTGTCATCTGTAATAAAAAAAACACCAAACAAAAATTCTTTTATAGACTGCCATCTTTCAAAGCGTGTTATAATGCATTATGTCCTCTTATGTCTGCTAGATCTTGTTCTTTCTCATTTACATTTGACTATTAGCTTTTTTTATTGTTTTAATTAGCACTGTACTTTGCGCTAATAACAGTTTTTAAAACACGCTCCTTGGGTTCATTCTTTTGAAAAACTGCAACGTCATCTTGCTTTCCGCTAAGCTAAAACCGGAGACGTGAACACCATCAAAGTGTGGAGAAGATGTGAGTGGAAGCGGGGGTCGGGGGGGGGGTCGGGGGATGGGGTGTTTAATCACCCCCCCAATCAAACAGACTGGGTGTGTAATGGGACTGGTGAATTATACTCCTTGAGGCTTACAGCCTGTCTCTTGGTCCTGCAGACTCAGTGCCCCGAGTGTCTGAGGCTGCAGACGTGAGGTGGAGCCCGGCAGCACCGGGTTAAGGCCGTGTGCAGACGACAGGTCTGGCCCTGGGTTCAGGGTGTGTGTCTACGTGTGTGTTACACTCAGCTGTCTCACTCAGCTGTCTATGGGTGGCCTGGTCAGTACAAAGTGCGGTCTGTGACCGAGTGGCTATTTGTCTGATACCCTCTGTGACCGGCGTGTGTCTGTTGGCCACCATGTGAGTTTGTCTGGGGGCTGAGGGTGGGTGGGGGTCTTTAACCTCAGCAGATCTGATTAGACGTAACGTCAATGCTGCGGTGAAATCAGAAGAGCACAGCAGCTGCCATGAGAAAATGTGAATTTAACAAATACACATAACAGAATCTGGTTGGGTACAAATGGAGTGAATAGAAACGTATTGAAAGAACAACAGACACAAGCTTCCTCCGGGGGACAGAAGGGGTATCTGTATAAAATCGCGGTGAAAATGATACACACTCACACCAGACCATATATAGGCAAGCATGTGCAATAGAGTGCCAAGAGTCTGCAGGTTGTCTTTCCAACCAGTTACAACAGCAAGGGATTTCACTGATTTGTCCACATCCTCTTCGGCTGGAAGTGCACCAACGGTGAACTCCTATAGAGAACACAGTAACCCTGCACACTCCTGGCACGGCACGGCACACGGTTGCCTTCATCTGCACACACATGTACTGTGCATTACACAGGAAAACAGAGAGGTCCACAGTGACCATTCCTCCGGAGACCCTCTCGCTCTGAGTTTCGGTCTGACCAGCGGCCTCATGAAGTCCAGACCAGCAGGGTGAAGACGTGACTCTGTCAGTCACTGTGGGACAGTCTGAGCTACTGTCAGTCGGTGGTTTTCTATGTTAGCGGTTAACTGAGAGATGGAGGAGTTAACAGACAGTGTGGAGTCTCTCTGTTCGTAACCGTCTAGTTCATGTTAGACCGTCTCACGGTCACGCACAGGATGGGCTAATATGAGCCACACAGTTAGACTCACACCGTCTCCTCTACACACAGTTCATCTCCAGACCAGAACCCTGCCTAGATAAACCTCATACATTAAAGCTGGTAGATAAGAAAAGCAAGCAAGCATGAAGCTGGTGTTTACCATTCATCTCTATAATGTAGAGGATCCGGTATCCAAATCTTATTTGTAAACCGAGAATGTCAGAAAGCCACTTAGCTTTAAATAGCACCACAATGTTAAAACTTTTCTGCCATCAATACTCGTGTTTAGATTACCGTGTCATCAAGCGGTGAACATCCTGTGTTTGGAAATCAGTGGCTGCTGGATGTGGATGAGTCCTTCTCTACATCGTCATGACCTGGATCAACACTCCGGTTCCATGGAGGGGGGCTTCTCCTCCACAGCTTAAGCTCAAAAGCAGTCTGACCCTTGACCTCTGCAGGGTGAGGGGTTGGGTCCCTTGGGAGGCCTGGCAGCGACAGCGGGCGACTTGTTGGAGACGTGGTTATTAACCGATGGCTGTGACTTCAACAAGTTCTGTGTTGCACTTTTCACGTCCCCACACACACATGCTCACACGCTCACATGCTACATCCACATGCAAGTTGATGTCACTAACGCTCACGCACTTCAACACATGCCGTGTAACACAAGCATAAACATCACCGTCACACACACAACTTTACAACTCACCCCTGTTAAACAGCAGAGTGGTGAAGGCTCGGCATCAGGCTCAGGACCCAAGAAACCTGCCAGTTTAAATGACTTCAGCTTCAACTCTTCACAGTGGCCTTTGTGGAAAGTCCATCTTCGTGCAAGTCTATCTGGAAGAACTTTAAGTACACAACACTTGTGTGACCGTACTTCATGTTATTGAGCATGGCAGTCACGACACCGGGGTTAAAGGCTCCATTCCCCGCACAGCCCTGTGAGTAGACCATGTGAAGCAAGGTGTCACCCATGTCTCTTTAAGGGAGACGAGGGGATTTATCTGAAGAGGGCTATAGGAGGGCCATGGCGTTTTAGTCTGGGGAGTCTGGGATCAATCACGCTCAATACCCCGTCTGGGTTTACAGGCTTTTTGCTGGGAAGTTGGGCTGGAGGTTAATCTCTTGGCATCCTCTCCTGCTGCCATACAGAAGCCTCGAATCTACCAAGACTAACTTCCTTCATGGAGGAAATGTTTATTTTCTCATGGATGCTCATGCGATTTTGAAATGATACAAGGGGGGGGGGCGAGGGGTAACTCGTTTTGGGAGCGCCAGCGGTCATTAATCCCATCCAACACACAAGTGATCACAGAAACTGAATTCGACTGAGAGAGCCACGAGGGTCTCGGCAGGCGCAGTGGTCTCCACTTTACAGCAGTTAAGGTGATGTTATGGGGCAGGCCAAGAATGTATACAAGTGGATAAACTGTCTCCCCATCTCCCTCAGAGACACACAGACTGCTCAGCACTACGGCTGCTAACGAAGCGTCATCCCTTAAGTATATATGCAGATAATGTTAGATAGCAATTGTTTTCCTTAAAACTTTTCTTTACTCGGTACTTCCCTCATACACATAGTCATTCTACCACCAAAGGACCATTTTAGTCCTTCTGTCGTGTCTGGGCAAAAACCACGTTGACCCTCGACCTCTTTACCAATGTTATGTTTGTTATCGAGGAACCAGAACTTCTACTTCCACTGGGCTCCTAGTGAGTCACTCTGGAGGAGACAAGCCGCAAATTGGCTGAAATAATAAACGCCACAAGGAAATATATCATGCAGCTCTAATTCTGGTTCCTCTACAAATAAGACACACACAGAGACAGTTGTTTTCTAAAAGTCTAGATCCAAGTACACTTTTTATTATTACATTCACTAAAAACCGCTGTGGCACCGTTACAGCTTTTTAATGGTGTTGCTCTGTTGCTGGTTTTCAGTCAGATGTCTATAGTTTATTGGACAGAGGCGTGACGAACAACAGAAGAACCAACAGGACAGAAGCTGGTGAAGAAAAACAAAAAAGAAGAGGATAAATGGTCATATGACTAAAGTGGAGGACAATTGTCTGAGAATGACAGAGAAAGAGGTACAGAGAAAGGAGACAGTGTTCAGAATATAAAGATCAGAAAAAAGACCAAAAAAGATGAGAGCAAAGGAGAGGGATGAAGAGAGGAAGAGAAATTATGATGGAGGGAGAGGAAACAGACAGATCTGAAGGAGAGAAGAGCACGGAGATGAGTTGATAATGTGAGACTGACTGGGAGAGTGAAGCAGCTTGGAGAACAAGAGTGGAAGAGAGGGAGCGGGAGAGAGACGGGAAGAGAGGGAGAAAGTCAAACAGCACCTCCAGCTTCGAGGCTTAGCCTACGAGGCTTCAAAGCACCTACATCTACACAGGGGAGTTGGTCCACGTTAGACATCCTCGTTTCTCAAGCTTGAGTCAACCTCACCTTGAGTTTATGCAAAGCAGAAAGAAACAAAGGGAGCAAGACAAAAGGAGAAATTGATTTGAAACAACACTACAAAAGCCCCTGGCCTCAAACCGAGTCGCTTTAACCCGCGTGAGGGGTTTCCAGGCTGTCCACAAATCTCAGCAGAAAGACAGAGAGACTCAAGTCGTATCCAAGTGATACAAGGTAATATAGGTAATTCAGTTCTTCATGCTGCATATCAGTGATTTGAATGACAAATCTATTATAATCACTCAACTCCATAATCACAAAGGAGACATTTCTCTCAATTTTCAGTCATTTGTCATAGCTGGTTTTTGCTGACCACCCTTAAGAATAACTCATAGCAAATCCACCATGCTGGCAGGATGAGGCTGCTGTTTACTATCGATATTTACACTGATCAGCCAAAACATTAAAACCACTGACAGGTACGTGAATAACACCGATTATCTCATTACAGTGGCACCTGTCAAGGGATGGGATATATTGGGCGGCAAGTGAACAGTCACTTCTTGAATTTGATGTGTTGGAAGCAGGAAAAATGGGCAAGCATAAGGATCTGAGTGACTTTGACAAGAGCCAAGTTGTAATGGCTAGACGACTGGATCGGAGCATCTCCAAAACGGCAGGTCTTCTGGGGTGTTCCCGGTATGCAGTCGTCAGCACCTACCAAAAGTGGTCCAAGGAAGGACAACTTGTGAACCGGCAATAGGGTGATGGGTGCCCAAGGCACACTGATGCACGAAGGGGAGCGAAGGCTAGCCTGTCTGGTCCGATCACACATAAGAGCTACTGTAGCTGAAATTGCTGAAAAAGTTAATGCTGGTTATGCTAGACAGGTGTCAGAACACAGTGCAACACAGCTTGCTGCGTAGCCTCAGACCAGTCAGAGTTCCCATGATGACCCGTCCACCACCAAAAGCACCTACAATGGGCACGTGAGCATCAAAACTGGACCATGGAGCAATGGAAGAAGGTGGCCTGGTCTGATGAATCATGTTTTCTTTTGCATCATGCGGACGGCCAGGTGCATGTGCATCATTTACCTGGGGAAGAGATGGCACCATGATGCACTATGGGAAGAAGGCAAGCTGGCAGAGGTAATGCGATTCTCTGGGCAATGTTCTGCTGGGAAACCTTGGGTCTTGGCATTCATGTGGATGTTACTTTGACATGTACCACCTACCTAAATATCATTGCAGACACCCCTTCATGGCAATGGTATTCCCTGATGGCACTGGCCACTTTCAGCAGGTTAATGCACCCTGCCACACAGCACACATTGTTCAGGAATGGTTTGAGGAACATGACAAAGAGTTCAAGATGTTGCCTTGGCCTCCAAATTCCCCAGATCTCAATCTGATCGAGCATCTGTGGGATGTGCTGGAAAAACAAGTCGATTCTATGGAGGCCCCACCTTGCGACTTACAGGACTTAAAGGATCTGCTGCTAATGTTTTAGTGCCAGATACCAGAGGACACCTTCAGAGGTCTTGTGGAGTCCATGCCTTGATGGGTCGGAGTTGTTTCGGTGGCACGAGGGGGAACTACACAATATTAGACAGATGGTTTTAATGTTTTGGCTGATCAGTATATGTTAATGTATTTGTCTCCTTTACGGAGACTACAGTAATATTACAGATACATCTTACGTGTTCGACTGACTTAAATTTTAATGTTGATGGCGCTGTAGTGATTGAGCTGTTGTAAGAGCGATTTCAAGTCAACTTTCGAAGTCTCATGACTCTTATTTTGAACAGTATTAGAATTGAGAGAAGCTTTAGACCTTAGCAAAGAAAAGCTGGCTACCGATCAACAGTAATGCAATACAAGAGACGACTAAAATAAATTAACCGATGATGGCATCACCTCCATCCATTAGAACTACTTGTGTCCAAGGAGGAATAAAACAAAGATAAACAGAAAAAAAAATGAAACATAATATTCAGACTTAAACATTCACAGTAAACATGCCAACGCAGCACTAGATGAAGTCTTGATTCCAAAATGCTCTGTACCGGCTCTGTGCAATGATCCGGGATTGATAAACAGTAATTTCCTTTATAACCATTTACGACAGCAGCAGGTCTTCTGGAGATTAAGATCTTAAGGTGTCTCATAACTATAACAGGGTAGAGAAAGGGTGTCTGTCAATGTGTCCCTGGGCAAGACACTAACCTTCCAACCAAATCGCACAGATTATATGTGGGTTTAGTGATTAAGTAATACACTGGGATAAAAAAAAAAACTCATTTTGGAATCAAAGCCTTCAGACACGGTCATAAAAACAGCTAATAAAACATTATGAAACTAACTCTATATTACAACTGCTGAACGTAACGCGGTTGTGTTTGGTACACGTCTACAGCCATGCTTCCACTGGGAGCCTCTCTTAGTGACACCAGCTCTGCTTTTGTTTTTTAATGACAAAGACTTACAGCTGCTTCCTGCAAGCACCTAACACTGAAATGTGCTCAAAGACCGCGATCCAAGCTGTCTAAAACCAACCAGCTGCAATCCGTCTGGTTCATTAGAAAGTGACATGAGTACACGTGAACCAAACATTTAACTTCTTTCCATTTGTAAAACATCTGGATTGAGAGAGGCGGACACCCTTAGCACGTTTCTTTTTGGTCTAACAAGCTTGAGATGCTTAAACAGGATTATATAGCCTCTGACAAAGGAAGGTCACACTTTAAACAGGTTTTCATCAGTCTGATACCAGAAGCCATGACCAGCAGCTCCCATCACCATCTTTTTTAGCAGTGCTAGCTTTAAAAAAAAAAAGGGTGTCTGCCAGAAAGAGAGGTTTAATTTTAAGATAGATACAAAGACAGGTAGCACAGTACACCAGCAGTGGATGTATAGAGAGAGAGTGTCATTGGCGAGGCTGGCTCTCTATGGCCGAGCTCTATGAGCTCAGAGGATGGCGGAAATATGGCGGCAAAGCTTTAAAGTGTGTGTGTGTGAGCATGAGAGTGAGTGAGTGAGAGAGAGAGAGTGAATGTGAGAGAGAGAGAGCAAGAGAGAGAGAGAGACTATGTCTGAGCACTGCACTAGGGGGTTTGCCTTTTTCAAGAGAAAGTTCTTTTCCATAGAGGCTATCTAAGAAATAAACAAATCACAACCTTTGGAACATCAAAATAAATAAACATGAAGGATTCAGAGTTAAAAGACAGCAACATTTTTTTTAAGAAAGAGACCTTTTCCTTTCGATAAAATCGGGTGTTTGTTTTAACGTCATGCCGCCAATCATTTTCTCAGAGTTGTGTTACTTCTTTTTCCGATTAGTGGTAACCGATTGGGGGACACTTTAAATGACCTCTGTCACCCCTCTAATCTGTGTCGACGCCAGTCAGAGTTTTCTTGGTCACATGACTAGGCAGTGGTGATGGGGGTGGTGTGTGGGGGTCTATCCCCCGTCAGGACAGCTAGCTCCCCTCATTTGTTGTTCATTCTCCACAACATGCCTTTCACTGAAACCCTTTACTTATTTTTATTGTATTTAGAAATGTTCATATCAATCTGAGATTTAAGACTGATCATGTTTAGTTGCTGATCGTGTGCACAGTTTTTGCACTCAATTAAAACTTCATAAATTTGTAAACTACAAATTTATAAACATTTGGTTTGGGGTGGTGGTCCCAGCCATTGCTTTCCAGCAGTTGCTTGCAGTTTCTGCTTCCTGCAGTCTGGAGATGGGCCGTGCCCAGAGGACGGGGGTGTGGCCTTGGTTGTGGAATCCGGACTCTGGGGTACATCTTTCACATTTATCATATTGAACAAATGTCTCCTTGGCCAACCAGTCTCACAAGTTAAGCTGCAGGTGTTTAGAATGAGTATCATACTGGTGGTCCCGAAATCTGAAGAGATGCATTGCCTGGATGTTGGGTCCCTTGCCTTCATCACAGACAAAGCCTTCTCTAAAGCCATCTGCTACTACATTTCTTTAGGAGCACTTCAAAACCCTCCAACTCTAATATAGAGAAACATGCCCTCACTAAATATCTGGTCGAGTTGACACTTCTTTACTATGACATGGCGCACAACCGACCCTTGGGAATCGCTGCTGCTAGATAAACTGCCATGTTCTGCTACACAGAGCCTTTACTCGACCTATGACAGAAACCATTTGAAGCTAATCACGCCGCACAGTGCGAGAATGTTAAGATCCTCAATTACCCCCTTTCCACCAACGCGAACCTAGTTCTACCGCCGGGTGCTAGTGCTGGTTCACAGTTGGTTCAACTTATGAACCTTCTAAGAACCGGTTTGTTTTTCCACGGGTTAGAGATAACTAGCGAGCCACGTCATTAAAGCCACTTTATTTTTGTCATTGTACAGTTGTTTGGTTACAATGAAATTTGCCTTCTGCATTTAACCCATCTTATTGTATGGGAGCAATGGGCAGCTGCAGCACCTGGGGACCAACTCCAGTTCTTATTTCCATTGTCTTGATCAGGGACACAGACAGGAGTATTAACCCTAACATGCATGTCTTTTTGATGTCACTGTATGTTTCCGAGGATGAGGTGAGAAATCAACTGAGTAAATTTTGATTTTTTTTTTTTTTTTTACAATTTTCGCATGCTATTTCATGATTTAATTCACATCGGAGAATTTTCGAGGTGAAAAAGCAACTGTGCAGAGTTTGAATATTGGCAGTTTTACAAAAAATGATGGCGAAGCGAAAATTGCTCCAAGGTTTTTGGAGTTGAGAAGCTCCACAAACTGGCGACAGACCCTGCTGTGAGCTGGCTGGAGCTCTCTTGAGACCAGTCTCATAGACAAGAGGCTTTGACGGATGGTTTGTTTAAATATCAAAACACAAATATCTATTAATGAATTAATGGAACTTGTCATGCCTTGTTCTGCTGTGGGGTGATTGGTCTGAAATGTACAAGGTTTCCCTGATTAGGGTGAACTCTTCGGTGTTCTTTGTCGATGGGTTTTTAAGCATAGGATTTTGGATAGTTATACTAAAAAGGTTTTTAAATGCAGAAAAATGAATGTAGGGTTTAAAATTCACTCTGTCAAAATCGATCAAATAAAGTATAAACCATTTGATTCATATCAACTTTGATTTGAAGTGTCATTACTGAGTGTTAAGGGGTGCATGCGTTATTTGGCAGAACCGACTGTTGCTGCCCACCCCCAGCCCGACGTAAGCGGTTCTTTCTTCTAGCCCAGCAAAGAGTTGGTGCTGCTCCGGAACCAGTTTTCCTGGCCGACAGCCGGTTCTTTGGCTGTTGAAATGCAAAAAATTGATTCGAAATTAGGCACCGACTCCGAACCAGCCCTCGAACTGCCTTGGTGGAAAATGGGTCAGTGAGGGGAAAACAAAGTTCTGGGCTGTGAAGAACAAGTATTCAAGCAGCAAACTGAAGATCGATTGATCGACCTCAGTTTCCATCTCAGGTCTACTCTGGTGATTAACATGGCTGCCCCTCTGCTAAACAAATCCTGAAATCCCTTTCTAAAACTGACCTTAGCTGCACTTTACTTTAGCTTGACAAGACTGCTTGGAGAAATTAGCTTTTAATAAAATGTGCTCTACACACTGCAATAAGAGGGGAGGGGAAAGAGGAGGAGGAAAAAGAGGTTGGGAAGGAGAAAGGAAGACAGAGGGAAAGAAGAGGTGGGGAGGAAGGGGGGAAAATCCTACAGATAGCAATATTTGGTTGGATGGGGGAGAACATGATCACTGCGACTCAAAAGATGGCCCAGTGCTGTGGTTGGATAGTCAAACAATGGGAAGGAAGTGCAGGTGGCAGAGCTCTATTAGAAGTCCTTGACTCCATTCACGCTCCAGTGTGCACCATCACCAAGCCCCTATGCCCACCTCTGCAGGGTTCTGGTATCCTGAAGCCTAAATTTGTAAAAATCTAAAAAACTGAAAATCTGTCAACTGGCATCATCGCAAGATCATTATTTAAACCAGTAGGAACTTCTAATTAGAATCACAAAGACACCAACGTCATTTTGATCATATTACGCTATTATTTTTTTATACGCCTTTATCCATTATCCTGTCCATTCTTTTTAATTTTTCAATAATATTAATTTTCTTAAGTAACTTAAAAAAAACTCTCTGATCTAAACCTCTGCCAAGTTCCATTTAAGTCATCTTTTAGCATTGTGTAGTGTTCTGCTTGGCCTCCTTTACTCTGCATGCTCTTGAGTAACTGTCCTCCTTCCAGCTACCACTAAAGCAAACATGGCTGGACCTCCCACTTCCACCCACCCACCCCCAACAACAAACACTTTCTAGCCTTAGCCCCTATTTTTTATTTTTGTTACTGAATCACGCACTTTCCAGAAACTTCCGGCTAATTACAGTAGGTCTACCAGCCGGAAAGCAAACGCCCTGTAGAACCGAGAGGTCATAGGTCACTACCACAAGAAGCCAATGTGTAAGCATCAGGAACCAGCCTGCCCTGTCCAAGTGCCTATGAGCCAGACACTGTAGCCTCACTCTTCTGGGCTCTCTATAGGTGTCACTGAGGCAGAGGGCATCAGCTAAATGTCTGTGACCGTAAATGTGAAAAAAAAAAGAATAATACAATGTCGGGGGAGAATGTGGCCTGAATTCACCCCCGAACCAACAGGGTGGCTGGACCTGGAAGCCAGTTATTCTTAGCCCCCAGGCGGAGGAGGGCCCTGGCAGGGCCCAGTGCCACGCCGGGCTGCGGGAGGGCGGGACTGACGTCAGAGTGTGCCCGGTGCGTGGGCGAGAGTAGCGAAGGGGGTTGGTTGGTGTGGGGCACGTCTGGGTTAGAGATGGCAGCAGAACTGTGGGCTCTACTGCTACTGGGAAAAAGGAGAGAGAAAGAGAGAGATGGAGACCGAGAAACAGAAGAACAGAAATAGGGGCAAGGTGTGGAGGAGGAGGAGAGAGAAGAGAGGGGTGTGTCTTTATGCAAGGAGTGGGGATGAAGAGGGAAAACGGAGGAGAGGATTAGGAGAGGAAGGCAGATGGGTTCCTGTTGTCGCCTACGACCCGGGACCCGGTCTTCACTGCCATGGCACAGAAGACATTCTCCAGAAGTGCTGGATGTGGTCTGAATCAGCAGTGCCAGCCCGTCAAGAGCGAAAGAGTGTGTTTTTGTGTGTGTGCGCTTGAGTGTGTGTGTGTGTGTGTGTGTGTGTGTGTGTGTGTGTGTGTAGGAGCTATTACTAGAGTCTCTAAATATGTCTCTGAGAGTGGCTGTCATATTTGGATGTGTGGCCTGATGACTGTGTGTGTCTGTCTATTTATGTCTTTTATGTCTATGTGTGTGTGTGTGTGTGTGTGTATTTATATGTAATATGGATGTGCGTGTTATATTTTATGGCTGCTGTTGCTGTCAGCCCTCTCCAGCCTCTGGCTCTTTCTTCTTCTCCTTCACTTTTGCTGACGACTTCCTGGAAACCTTCTTCTCGCTCGCCTCTTTTCCTTCCTTTTCCTTCTTCTTCTCCTTTGAGGAGTCTTTGGATGATTCCTTCTTTGACTCCTTCTTCACCTCGTCTTTGGACTCCTTGCTCTTGGACTCCTTGGATAGGTCCTTTTTCTCCTTGGATGACTCTTTCTTCTCCTTCTTCACCTCCTTGGCGGGCTCCTCAGTGCTGCGCTCCTCTGTAACTGTGGCCTCTGAAGGTTCCTTAGCCACCTCCCTTTTCTCCTTGGTCTCCTTATCTGTGTGTGTGTGAAAGAGAGCGAGAGAGAGAGAGAGAGAGAGAGAGAGAGAGAGAGAGAGAGAGAGAGAGAGAGAGAGAGAGAGAGAGAGAGAGAGAGAGAGAGAGAGATGAATGCACACACCCTTACTCTCAGTACAAATACCATTCACAAGTCATTAAGGAAAGAAATGTGGCGTGTTGAGTCGGTCGCGGATTTCCTCTTTTGATAAGCGAGCTATTCAGCGCCACCTACCATGGTTTGACATTCAAAGTTATTGACACATTTCAAAGAAAAGATCAAAGGTACATTCATGCATATGAAAGGGAGAATTATGCTATTTGAAGTAGCTTTCATTTGAAGTGAAAAGGAGCAACGGCAGACTTTGGCCAGATTAAAAGAAAGATATGACATTTCCAAATCCATTTTTGTTGTTCATTTTAGATTGATACCAACTATTCAAGTCTGGCTGTAGTGTGAATCGGATACCACACGCAGGGCCAAACAAGCAAAGGCAAATCTTTGAAATGCATGTGTACATGTGTATAGTCGGAGGACGTCAATTTTAACAAAGAAAAAAGAAAAACTTGATTCCACTTATAATTCTAAAGGAGCTGGGCCTGAGAGTAGGAACATTGTATGCCGGCCTGATTAGGACGGCCAGGGAGTCTGTGTACGCCGGCCTGATTAGGGCGGCCTTGGAGCAGGAACGACACCTGCAAAACAACACGAGGAAAACGTAATCGACAATGACGAAGGGAAACCAAAAAAGAAGATCACGCCTGTCTCCGAAAAGCACCACGCCTTGTTGTTTTAGTATATATCACTATGTGTTTCTGTTATTTGGCAGATGACTCCCGGTTGCACCGAGGGTACGTCTCCAGCGCTGCAGCATTACCTGTGAACTATTTGTTGTGTGCCAAATAAAATGACACGAACCAGCAAGAAGTCGTCTGACTTCTTATTTGCCTATGTCGACCTGAATCAAAGAACCGGGCGAGTCTTTTGCATAAGATAAGACTCAACAATTCAATTTCAAGTATATCTCAAACAAGTCTATCAAAGTAAAAGATAAATGAAAGGAAAAGAAAACTAAAGAAAAAAATTAAGGATTTCTGCCTCACTTTCCAATGGTGTTATTTCGATTTATAACCTGTGTATTAACCTATGGGACAGATTTGGCAGACACACAACCTTACTATGTTGGTACGTCATGAAAGGTGGTAGAAATACGATAAAACATCGGGGTGGTGAGCAATCACTCAAAATGCATGTAAAACATCTCACATAAAAATGCAACGGGGTGTGCTCTGCATGGAAACAGATGAAAAAAGAGAGGGCAAGCTGAAAGTGCTCACAGGATGAGAGTTGCATGAACAGAATATGTACACAAACTCTGGTCAGGGTGAGGCCAAGCAGCACCATAGCGCCTTCTTCTTGTTTGTATGAAAAGTGCTATACAAATAAAATCTGATTGATTGATTGATTGATGGAATGAAAACCTGCATGCACATGGCTCTCCATGGCACGTGGTTAGCCACTGCTGTTGTAGATTAATAAATTAAGGTTGGCGAATTAGGGTTAGGGTACCCACCAGTTTCCTGGGGGAGTCACTGGGGAAACGATTACTGGTAATACTTCTGGTGTTGGGCGGAAGCAGTATCTCAGACCGGCGGCAGATTTGGCTGAAGAAGTGTTAGCTATTGCTGTACGTGTTTAAAAAAAAAGATGATAAAAGTTGCTAACCTACACTTAAAATGTTACGGAGCGCGGGGACAACATGTGCTGTTGGTGGCTGTACGTACGACCAGACGAAACATCACAGAGCTAACATGAAACTAAATCCCGACACAGAGCTTTCCAGAGAGCAGTCCTCAGACGGCCCCCTTGGCCGTAAGAGAGAGCTGGTGGGTTTAGGGCTGGAAGGCAGGCTTACAGCTGCTGTTTACATAATGACCTGTTGGTGTCGGCACCATTGTCCCAGAGCACGGCATAGCGCACCGCTAGCATGACGCTAGTCCAAACAGCGCAGCTCTCAGTTGTCTTTACCAACACAGCTAATTGAGTGACAACGGCACCTGTTGCATTACAAAGGGCCCCCACTCGGCCCCCTGTCACTCTCCTCCTGCTGCAGATTGGATGGGCTCTTTGATAAATTGATAAAAGGACCGTTGTCTGTGAACAATGAGACATGCTTATCTCCATGAGAAAGAACAGGGTTCAGACAGACAGAGACTGCAGTCTACAGCTTGCTCTGCTGCTGTGTGTGTGTGTGTGTGTGTGTGCGTGCGTGTGTGCATGTGTGTGTGTGTGCAAGTGTGCGTGTGAGAATGTGTGTGTGTGTGTGTGTTTTGTTTTTGGATACTACAGACTAGTCTCTTAAATTGTGCATGTGTACATTGAATTGATGCATGCGTGCTTACATTTATGTGTGTTTACATAAGTGTTTGTGTTCACATGCGTGCCTGTGCATGTGTGAGTTTGTACTTTAGTGACTCCCCACTGGAGTTCTAATCAGCCGGCTAATCGTCTGGGGTTTAGAAAGAGAGAGTCTTGGCTTTAGAGTGTGTGTGTGTGTGTGTGTGTGTGTGTGTTTGGCAGCAGAGTGGCTAATAGTAAAGGCACTTGGGGCGCCTTTACTAAGAAGGGTAACCTGCAGATTGTAGCTTACTAAAAAAGGCAGAAAATGTAGTTTTTACAGAAGTAACTTAGTCAAGTTGGGTTTTTTTTTAAATGGCATCCAGTAAGAGCCAGTGTAACATGCCTTAGGTTATCTCACACCACCCACTCTTACTGGTTTAGACCAAACACAGTGGGAAAGAACCACTGGCTACTACACAAATGCTGACAAATGCTCGTCTGTGGCTGGTGAATTAGTCTGCGACGCCAGTAACTTTCTCAGGTAAATACAAGTTATTAGGAAGTTCTTCTCTAGTCTAAAAACTTTTGTTAGTTTGCATAATAGTAAAAATGAGGGTGATTTTTTTTGGGATGAGACAGCCTCTGTGGCTGATGGATGAAAAAAAAACAACTAGGGATATACAATTACAACAGGGCCCAAAATCAGATTTATAATCCTTTCTCCAAGTGAAGAAATATACTAAGTCTGGGTTGATGCTGTCAACACAGACAGTTAATGTTGGGGACACGTTGCATACACAATATCCAAGTCTAGTTTAGCAGGAATTTGCTTTTGCAACTGATTTTCAAGACTGCACAGAATCTGTGCTGATTTGGACTAGCTGGCAGCCTGTTCAGGATGTCTCCCTGCCTGCCACCCAATGACTGCCGGGATAGGATCCAGTATCCCCGCGACCCTGAGTAGGATAAACGGTTTGGATAATGGATGGATGGATGGATGGATGCTCTGGATGGTGGCAATGATTAACCCTCATGCCCTATATTACATTATAAGGTGTGAGTTATTTTTTTTTATTTGATTTTTCCCCGTTTTTCTCTCCAATTGTACCCCGCCAATTACCCCACTCTTCCGAGCCATCCCGGTTGCTGCTCCACCCCCTATGCTGATACGGGGAGGGCTGCAGACTACCACATGCCTCCTCCCATACATGTGGAGTCGCCAGCCACTTCTTTTCACCTGACACTGAGGAGTTTTACCAGGGGGACACAGCATGTGGGAGGATCACGCTATTCCACCCAGTTCCCCCTCCCCCCCGAACAGGCACCCTGACCGACCAGAGGAGGTGCTAGTGCAGTGACCAGTACACATACCCACATACGGCTTCCCACCCACAGACATGGCCAATCGTGTCTGTAGGGACACCTGATCAAGCCGGAGGTAACATGGGGATTCAAACCGGCGATCCCCGTGTTGCTAGGCAATGGAATACACCGCCATGCCACCCGAACGCCCAGGATGTGAGGGTTTTATACAGTACCATCAAGATCCGCATCATAAAAATCAAATGTTTGATTTTTTTTGACTGGAATCTGGACAAGTCTTTCTGCACTCCTGGGATGTGAACTGGTCAAAGACACAAACTGGAACTGTGACAGCCAATGACAACTGAGCTTAACAGAAGAGAGAAAAGAAAAAAAAATACAGAAAATGGGATAAAATATGTCTCTATAGTCAAGTTGAAAATATATCAAAACAACAAAAGGAAAAGCTGACATCATTTCATAGCAGCACAGGGGTTTGTGTTACCACATGAAGATGGAGCGTATGTGTGTGTCCAATCAGAATCCTTGGCTTTTATGTTGGAGCTCATTGGAACCACAATCACTGTAATGAGTGTGTGTCTAAGACGGGAAAAACTAGAAATCGGTCAAGTCTCTTCCTCGTCTGCTATGACTTCTTTTTATGATGGTGATTTTGACCGGCTGTTCTGAGGAAAGTGATCTATAAAGTGACATTGTGTGCAGACTAAGGTGGACAGACAGAGCGATATATACACTGTGTGCGGACTGAGGCAGACAGACAGAGTGATATAGACATTGTGTGCAGACTGAGGCAGACAGACAGAGTTATATAGACATTGTGTGCAGACTGAGGTGGACAGACAGAGTGATATGGACATTGTGTGCAAACTGAGGTGGACAGAGAATGATATAGACATTGTGTGCAGACTGAGGCAGACAGACAGAGCGATATAGACATTGTGTGCAGACTGAGGTGGACAGACAGAGCAAAATAGACATTGTGTGCAGACTGAGGTGGACAGACAGAGCGATATAGACATTGTGTGCAGACTGAGGTGGACAGACAGAGCAAAATAGACATTGTGTGCAGACTGAGGTGGACAGACAGAGTGATATAGACATTGTGTGCAGACTGAGGCAGACAGACAGAGCGATATAGACATTGTGTGCAGACTGAGGTGGACAGACAGAATGATATGTACAGCAGGTCAGCAGGCAGACAGCAGGACCGTGAGATAGATATTCACACATAATCCACAATGTCACGTTTGAAATGAGATAGTATTACATTTGAACAAAGTTTGGCATCGCTTGAATTTCATTGTCCACTGCAGGGACCTACACACCAACAGACAAACAGATAATTAGGCCCACAAAGCGACAGACAGGTAAACAGACAGACAGACAGACAGACAGACAGACAGACAGACAGACAGACAGACAGACAGACAGACAGAGTGAACAGGTCTCACCCAGGCAGTCAGCAGTGTAACATACCTACTGTATATCTGATGGCTGTTTGCTGCCAAGCTGCAAGCTACGTTATGGCTGAGAGAGCTGTAATTGAAGAGGCTAATAAACGCAGCTGTGAAGCAAGACACATGAACACACACAAACACACACACACACACACACACACACACGAACACACACACACACACACTCAAAAACAAACACACATATAGAAATGCACACAGCAAAAAAAAAACAAGTAGACACGAACCCATGAACACACATACATGAACACACAAATAAGCACATGCTCAAAAACAAACACGCACACACACACACACACAGCAAAGAAAAACACAGATAGACACACACACACACACACACACACACACATAGCAAAGAAAAACACAGACACACACACACAGCTGTTTCACCACAACATTTAGAAAGCAAGTCGTTTTTGAGGAGTCTTTGTCAGATGAAATGTTTCTGGCTAGATGTCCACAAAGACGTGTCACACGAACACAAATATATCAACACAATAAATATGTGTGTGTGTGTGTGTGTGTGTGTGTTTGATGTGCAAGGCGTGGCTTGTATTGTCTTTCTGCTTGCGAAGTGAGGGTGCGCGCTGTGGATGTGTTAGGGTGTGTTTGTATGAGGCTATGCATGACACTCACACATGCACACACACACATCATTAAAACAGACAGACACACAAGCACATGCACCATCACATACGAGATATGAGATGTTGGGGTTCCTCTTTTCGCACATCAATTTTGAGCAGCCAAGCTAAAAAGATACAAGGGAAGTGTGTATGTGTGTGCACACCCAGACAGCCAATATATATATATATATATATATATATACACACACACACACACACACACACACACACACATATATATACATATACACACACACACACACACAAACATATATATGTGTGTGTGTGTGTGTGTGTGTGTGCGTGTATGTAACATCCAAGCAGGAAATAGTGTGTGAGAGCTGGCTCCTCAGGGGAGCGGTACCAGGTGTCGATAAACATTGATGTTGTAAGACAAGGTGGCCACCTCAGCTCCTATATGGAGGCTCAGAGGGGTCAGGTCACATCGTGTCGGTCTGCCACTTCAGCGAACTAACAAAGCGCAACTCCCAGACTAAATACAGCAGCGGCCTCTTACCAGAAGCAACAGGGAAGGAAGTGGTGTTAAACCCAGGTCACAAGGGACTGCTTTTACACGGGAATGTCCGGTAGATTTGAATGATTGCCGAGGTCAATTAATGCCCCACATTGCCCCCAGACCCGTCCAGATAGGATTTGGATTACAGGGCAACGTGGGTAGTGTAGTTCTCCAGCTCTGTGATTTCAGTGAATGATCCTCATGGGGATTAGGCTATTACAATATGATCCGCCCCTGAAAACGACAAGGGAAGTGTTTCATTTTGGAGGAATGCTGAATTACTTTCCCGCCACAGCTTTTCCCAAAAGCACAAAAAAGAAGAAGAAGAAAAAAAGAAGAAGATGGAGCTTTCTTGGTGAGTAGAAACAATTTGTTTCTATTCTCCAATTCACTCAAAAAGTTCATTCTAATCGGATTTGGAGGTCAAATATTAATATGAAGTCCCATGAGGCATAGTGATATTTTGAACTGATTTTTTTTCACCTTTAATTGTGTTTCAGTGATACAATGATTCTCTATCTGTCTATCCATCCATCCATCCAGCCATCCATCATCGGTCCACTCACTGAGGTGGAGACCCTCTTTTCAAGAGCATAAACTGAATGATTGTAAAGTAAAATGTCAAGTTAACAGTAAGATGAGGGCTATTATCCTATCCGTTAACAGAGCTGGGAAGGGTCGAGTGCTTCTAAACCTTTTCAGTTTCCTGCAAACAGATGTCTGTTCATGCAAAACTCAAAACGGATTGCACTGACTAGTTTCCCAAATCATCTGGCTTAATACATGGCTGGAGTAAAGACACGGTTAGGGTTTTTACTTTCTGGACCGGGTTTTTCCACCTCTGCTTAAGGCCAATGTATCCTCCTGTGTAGAATCTACCTACGGTGTGGCTGCGTACCCTACACTATAGGCAAGGCTCAGCGTTTTCGGTTTTTACTGATTTTCACCGGAAAATACCCAGATTTTTAAACTGATTTTCACCTGGATTTTATGTTTCCACGGATCCAAAAGTTGTTCCTGTTCATGTGAGGTTACGTAACAGTGTCCTCTTGTGGCGAAATTCGGCATGCTGTATGGCTTTGAAAAATAACCAAAAACGCTGAGCCTTGACCATAGGCTATACGTTTGCCTGACGTGCACCACCCCAGAAATGTAATTACACATCTCGGCGACACAGACTGCAACAACTGTGATTGGTCCGCTTGGTCGCATTTCCTCCTACGCACTTCCTCATCCATGTCTCTCAGTGGCCGGGCAAGCACAGAAAATTCACCCTCAGTCTGCCTCAATTGGTTCAATGGCCGTACACTACATCTCCCTCGATGTCTTCTCTCTTTTCTCTGTTGCATGCATTTCAGTAAAAGTAATCGATGTTCAAAATGTATTAGCTCCAACTCCATCATGACCTACTCGGTTTCAGTTTCAGTCGCCATTGTTTGAAGTACATGAAGAAACTTCTACTGTCTCTGAGAAACTCAACCCAGTGGCATAGCAACCCCACTGCCAACTAGCCTTTTGGCGGTGTCATTACAGAGCGACGTAGACACACCAGCACAACAAGGATGAATGCTGACAATGGCATGGGCCACTTGCGTAGACCTTGCATAGATCCTACGCAGAAGGATAAATCAAGCTTAACTGGGACTTAATCCAGTGGTTCACTAAAGCCTGGATCACATTACGCGATGAACATGTCACACTTAATGACAGCAACACGCTGGTCTTTCTGTCCAAGAGTATGTCACATTTAACGACTGGAAAATTGCTGGGGGTGACAGATTGTAAGACTCCCTGAGAGGCTTCACAATGAATCCAAGCCTCATAAACAAAACAATGGAGAACCAGCGAATACTTGTCACTGTTGCTGCAGCTTGTGTCATTGTTTGTGCCTGCCAAAAAAGAAGACGATCCGAATATATTCATATATAGTCTTTTATCGTCAACCACCGTTGCTTTTCGTTGCGGTGTTTTTCATAAGAAAGAAGAACTTCCAGATTTAACCAGCATTTTGTTGTAAGGGTCTTAGAGGCTGGAGTGCTGAAACCGAGTCGCTTGGGGAATCAAACTACACGACTGACTGTCATTGGAGCATGCTGTGATTGTCCTTAAAACACTTCAGTTCACACAAATGAAGTCTAGGACTGAACGTCATAAGGAAAGTTGCCAAAGGGGGGGGGCACGGTGGTCCAGTGGTTAGCACAGTTGCCTCACAGCAAGAAGGTCCTGGGTTCGAACCCCAGGCCGTCCCAGGTCCTTTCAGTGTGAAGTTTGCATGTTCTCCGCGTGTCTGCATGGGCTTCCTCCGGGTTCTCTGGTTTCCTCCCACCATCAAAAAGACATACATGTTAGGGTTAATACTCCTGTCTGTGCCCCTGAGCAAGGCAATGGGAAGAAGAACTGGAGTTGGTCCCCGGGCGCTGCAGCTGCCCACTGCTCCTACACAACAGCATGGGTTAAATGCAGAAGACAAATTTCACTGTAACCGAACAACTGTCCAATAACACAAATAAAGTGGCTCTCTTTCTTCTAGCGTGAACCCAGCACGTACCACTCTGAAATGATGCCCACCCTGCGGAGGACCCTGAACCTTGGGGTTGAGTGTGAACGTGCTTAAATAAGAAAAGCCTCCTTTTCAGTGCCTGTCTCTTCTGCTTACGGGGCCAGAGGGCAACACTGTTTGTTCCCGTGAAAACAACTGCAGGAAAACCTCGGCACCAAAGCTCAGCGGTTTGATAAGACGCGATAGAGTCAAAAGGAAAGAGAGAGGGAGACTCTATCTTGATGCCACTCAAAGCCCAGATGTTCCGCTTGGTTTGCTCTCTAAGGGCGGGCTCGCGGGTGCTGGATTCATCTGCACGCAGCCGTAGTCAAAACAGACGCGGGCCGCACAGAGCGCCCGCACCCCCGGCCATCCCCTTTGCCATGTGGGAGACTTCAGCACGCTTCCCCCTGCTTTATAAATACCACTCGCTAAACAGCTTGACTTTCCAGGCTGTGTGTGCGTCTGTGCGAGTGTGTGAGAGAGAGAGAACGGATGAGTGTGTGCGCCAGGGACTCAGTGATTAGATCAGCGGTGAGCTCTTGTGTGTAGGTGGCCGTGTATGTATCTGTCTATGTATGCGTGTGTGTGTGTGTGCACCTGTGAATTTGTGCCAGAATTACTACCTTTATGAGTGCACCTGTGTTTTTGTATGCATCAATATGAGTGTGTGTGTGTGTGTGTGTGTGTGTGTGTGTGTGTGTGTGTGTGTTTGTTGTGTTTGCAATTCTTGTATGCTTTTTTGTGTGTGCATATGTATCTGTTTGTGTTTCTGTGAGAATCTGTGTTGTGTGCCTGCATATACATGCATGTGTGTGTGTGCATGAAATCTAAAAACAAAGTAACATGGTGGAGAGTGTGGGAACAGAGAGATGACAGAGAGTAAGGCT